>NW_027474017.1:0-101754 GCF_050947335.1 Megachile rotundata | reverse complement strand
TTGTCGTTCTATCGATCATATAAGCATAATATGGCTAATAATATGAGTTAGATTCATAATAATAAGAGTAATAAGTATAGTAATTGTCGTTCTATCGATCATATAAGCATAATATGGCTAATAATATGAGTTAGATTGATAATAATAAGAGTAATAAGTATAGTAATTGTCGTTCTCCCGATCATATAAGCATAATATGGCTAATAATATGAGTTAGAGCGATAATACTAAGAGTAGTGAGCATAGTAGTTCTCATTCCATCGATCATATAAGCATAATATGGCTAATAATATGAGTTAGATTGATAATAATAGCAGTAATAAGTACAGTAATTGTCGTTCTATCGATAATATAAGCATAACATGGCTAATAATATGAGTTAGATTGATAATAGTGAGTGTAATAAGTATAGTGAATGTCGTTCTATCGATCATATCAGCATAATACGGGTAATAATATGAGTTGGATTGATAATAATAAGAGTAATGAGTATAGTAATTGTAGGTCTATCGATCATATAAGCATAATATGGCTAATAATACGAGTTAGATTGATAATAATAAGAGTAATGAGTATAGTAATTGTCGTTCTATCGATCATTTAAGCATAATATGGCTAATAATATGAGTTAGATTGATAATAATAACAGTAATAAGTATAGTAATTGTCGTTCTATCGATAATATAAGCATAATATGGCTAATAATATGAGTTAGATTGATAATACTAAGAGTAGTGAGTATAGTAATTCTCGTTCTATCGATCATATAAGCATAATATGGCTAATAATATGAGTTAGATTGATAATACTAAGAGTAGTGAGTATAGTAATTCTCATTCTATCGATCATATAAGCATAATATGGCTAATAATATGAGTTAGATAGATAATAATAAGAGTAATGAGTATAGTAATTGTCGTTCTATCGATCATATAACCATAATATGGCTAATAGCATGAGTTAGATTGATAATAATAAGAGTAATCAGTATAGTAATTGTAGCTCTATCGATCATATCTGCTTAATATGGTTAATAATATGAGTTAGAATGATAATAATAAGAGTAATAAGTATAGTAATTGTCGTTCTATCGATCATATCTGCATAATATGGTTAATAATATGAGTTAGATTGATAATAGTGAGTGTAATAAGTATAGTGAATGTCGTTCTATCGATCATATCAGCATAATACGGGTAATAATATGAGTTGGATTGATAATAATAAGAGTAATGAGTATAGTAATTGTAGGTCTATCGATCATATAAGCATAATATGGCTAATAATATGAGTCAGATTCATAATAATAACAGTAATAAGTATAGTAATTGTCGTTCTATCGATCATATAAGAATAATATGGCTAATAATATGAGTAAGATTCATAATAATAAGAGTAATAAGTATAGTTATTGTCGTTCTATCGATCATTTAAGCATAATATGGCGAATAATATGAGTTGGTTTGATAAAAATAAGAATAATAAGTATAGTAATTGTCGTTCTATCGATCATGTAAGCATAATATGGCTAATAATATGAGTTAGGTTGATAATAATAAGAGTAATAAGTATAGTAAATGTCGTGCTATCGATCATATCTGCATAATATGGTTAATAATATGAGTTAGATTGATAATAGTGAGTGTAATAAGTATAGTAATTGTAGTTCTATCGATCATATCTGCATAATATGGTTAATAATATGAGTTAGATTGATAATAATAAGCGTAATAAGTATAGTATTGGTCGTTCTATCGATCATATCTGCATAATATGGTTAATAATATGAGTTAGATTGATAATAATAAGAGTAATAAGTATAGTATTTGTCGTTCTATGGATCATATAAGCATAATATGGCTAATAATATGAGTTAGACTCATAATAATAAGAGCAATAAGTATAGTATTTGTCGTTCTATCGATCACATAAGCATAATATGGCTAATAATATGAGTTAGAGTGATAATACTAAGAGTAGTGAGTATAGTAATTCTCGTTCTATCGATCATATAAGCATAATATGGCTAATAATATGAGTTAGATTGATAATAATAAGAGTAATAAGTATAGTAATTGTCGTTATATCGATCATACAACCATAATATGGCTAATAGCATAAGTTAGATTGATAATAATAAGAGTAATGAGTATAGTAATTGTCGTTCTATCGATCATATCTGCATAATATGGTTAATAATATGAGTTAGATTGATAATAGTGAGTGTAATAAATATAGTAATTGTCGTTCTATCGCTCATATAAGCACAATATGGCTAATAATATGAGTTCGATTGACAATAATAAGAGTAATAAGTATAGTAATTGTCGTTCTATCGATCATATAAGCATAATATGGATAATAATATGAGTTAGATTGATAATAATAAGTGTAAAAAGTATAGTAATTGTCGTTCGATCGATCATATCTGCATAATATGGTTAATAATATGAGTTAGATTGATAATAATAAGGGTAATGAGTATAGTAATTGTAGCTCTATCGATCATATCTGCTTAATATGGTTAATAATATGAGTTTGAATGATAATAATGAGTAATAAGTATAGTAATTGTCGTTCTATCGATCATATCTGCATAATATGGTTAATAATATGAGTAAGATTCATAATAATAAGAGTAATAAGTATAGTAATTGTCGTTCTATCGATCATTTAAGCATAACATGGCGAATAATATGAGTTGGGTTGATAAAAATAAGAATAATAAGTATAGTAATTGTCGTTCTATCGATCATATCTGCATAATATGGTTAATAATATGAGCTAGATTGATAATAATAAGAGTAATAGGTATAGTATTTGTCGTTCTATCGATCATATAAGCATAATATGGCTAATAATATGAGTTAGATTCATAATAATAAGAGTAATAAGTATAGTAATTGTCGTTCTATCGATCATATAAGCATAATATGGCTAATAATATGAGTTAGATTGATAATAATAAGAGTAATAAGTATAGTAATTGTCGTTCTCTCGATCATATAAGCATAATATGGCTAATAATATGAGTTAGAGTGATAATACTAAGAGTAGTGAGTATAGTAATTCTCATTCCATCGATCATATAAGCATAATATGGCTAATAATATGAGTTAGATTGATAATAATAGCAGTAATAAGTACAGTAATTGTCGTTCTATCGATAATATAAGGATAATATGGCTAATGATATGAGTTAGATTGATAATACTAAGAGTAGTGAGTATAGTAATTGTCGTTCTATCGATCATATAAGCATAATATGGCTAATAATATGAGTTAGATTGATAATAATAAGAGTAATAATTATAGTATTTGTCGTTCTGTCGATCATATAAGCATAATATGGCTAATAATACGAGTTAGATTGATAAAAATAAGAGTAATAAGTATAGTAATTGTCGTTCTATCGATCATATCTGCATAATATGGTTAATAATATGAGTTAGATTGATAATAGTGAGTGTAATAAATATAGTAATTGTCGTTCTATCGCTCATATTAGCACAATATGGCTAATAACATGAGTTAGATTGATAATAATAAGAGTAATAAATATAGTAATTGTCGTTCTATCGATCATATAAGCATAATATGGCTAATAATATGAGTTAGATTGATAATAATAACAGTAATAAGTATAGTAATTGTCGTTCTATCGAGAATATAAGCATAATATGGCAAATAATATGAGTTAGATTGATAATACTAAGAGTAGTGAGTATAGTAATTCTCGTTCTATCGATCATATAAGCATAATATGGCTAATAATATGAGTTAGATTCATAATAATAAGAGTAATAAGTATAGTAATTGTCGTTCTATCGATCATATAAGCATAATATGGCTAATAATATGAGTTAGAGTGATAATACTAAGAGTAGTGAGTATAGTAATTCTCGTTCTATCGATCATATAAGCATAATATGGCTAATAATATGAGTTAGATTGATAATAATAAGAGTAATAAGTATAGTAATTGTCGTTATATCGATCATATAACCATAATATGGCTAATAGCATAAGTTAGATTGATAATAATAAGAGTAATGAGTATAGTAATTGTCGTTCTATCGATCATATCTGCATAATATGGTTAATAATATGAGTTAGATTGATAATAGTGAGTGTAATAAATATAGTAATTGTCGTTCTATCGCTCATATAAGCACAATATGGCTAATAATATGAGTTCGATTGACAATAATAAGAGTAATAAGTATAGTAATTGTCGTTCTATCGATCATATAAGCATAATATGGCTAATAATATGAGTTAGATTGATAATAATAAGTGTAAAAAGTATAGTAATTGTCGTTCGATCGATCATATCTGCATAATATGGTTAATAATATGAGTTAGATTGATAATAATAAGAGTAATGAGTATAGTAATTGTAGCTCTATCGATCATATCTGCTTAATATGGTTAATAATATGAGATAGATTGATAATAATAAGAGTAATAGGTATAGTATTTGTCGTTCTATCGATCATATAAGCATAATATGGCTAATAATATGAGTTAGATTCATAATAATAAGAGTAATAAGTATAGTAATTGTCGTTCTATCGATCATATAAGCATAATATGGCTAATAATATGAGTTAGATTGATAATAATAACAGTAATAAGTATAGTAATTGTCGTTCTATCGAGAATATAAGCATAATATGGCAAATAATATGAGTTAGATTGATAATACTAAGAGTAGTGAGTATAGTAATTCTCGTTCTATCGATCATATAAGCATAATATGGCTAATAATATGAGTTAGATTGATAATACTAAAAGTAGTGAGTATAGTAATTCTCATTCTATCGATCATATAAGCATAATATGGCTAATAATATGAGTTAGATAGATAATAATAAGAGTAATGAGTATAGTAATTGTAGTTCTATCGATCATATCTGCATAATATGGTTAATAATATGAGTTAGATTCATAATAATAACAGTAATAAGTATAGTAATTGTCGTTCTACCGACAATATAACCATAATATGGCTAATAATATGAGTTAGGTTGATAATACTAAGAGTAGTGAGTATAGTAATTCTCGTTCTATCAATCATATAAGCATAATATGGCTAATAATATGAGTTAGATTGATAATAATAAGAGTAATAAGTATAGTAATTGTCGTTCTCTCGATCATATAAGCATAATATGGCTAATAATATGAGTTAGAGTGATAATACTAAGAGTAGTGAGTGTAGTAATTCTCATTCTATCGATCATATAAGCATAATATGGCTAATAATATGAGTTAGATTGATAATAATAACAGTAATAAGTATAGTAATTGTCGATCTGTCGATAATATAAGCATAATATGGCTAATAATATGAGTAAGATTCATAATAATAAGAGTAATAAGTATAGTAATTGTCGTTCTATCGATCATTTAAGCATAATATGGCGAATAATATGAGTTGGGTTGATAAAAATAAGAATAATAAGTATAGTAATTGTCGTTCTATCGATCATATAAGCATAATATGGCTAATAATATGAGTTAGGTTGATAATAATAAGAGTAATAAGTATAGTAAATGTCGTGCTATCGATCATATCTGCATAATATGGTTAATAATATGAGTTAGATTGATAATAGTGAGTGTAATAAGTATAGTAATTGTAGTTCTATCGATCATATCTGCATAATATGGCTAATAATATGAGTTAGATTCATAATAATAAGAGTAATAAGTATAGTAATTGTCGTTCTATCGATCATATAAGCATAATATGGCTAATAATATGAGTAAGATTCATAATAATAAGAGTAATAAGTATAGTAATTGTCGTTCTATCGATCATTTAAGCATAATATGGCTAATAATATGAGTTAGATTCATAATAATAAGAGTAATAAGTATAGTAATTGTCGTTATATCGATCATATAACCATAATATGGCTAATGGCATAAGTTAGATTGATAATAATAAGAGTAATGAGTATAGTAATTGTCGTTCTATCGATCATATCTGCATAATATGGTTAATAATATGAGTTAGATTGATAATAGTGAGTGTAATAAATATAGTAATTGTCGTTCTATCGCTCATATAAGCACAATATGGCTAATAATATGAGTTCGATTGACAATAATAAGAGTAATAAGTATAGTAATTGTCGTTCTATCGATCATATAAGCATAATATGGCTAATAATATGAGTTAGATTGATAATAATAAGTGTAAAAAGTATAGTAATTGTCGTTCGATCGATCATATCTGCATAATATGGTTAATAATATGAGTTAGATTGATAATAATAAGAGTAATGAGTATAGTAATTGCAGCTCTATCGATCATATCTGCTTAATATGGTTAATAATATGAGTTTGAATGATAATAATAAGAGTAATAAGTATAGTAATTGTCGTTCTATCGATCATATCTGCATAATATGGTTAATAATATGAGTTAGATTGATAATAGTGAGTGTAATAAGTATAGTGAATGTCGTTCTATCGATCATATCAGCATAATACGGGTAATAATATGAGTTGGATTGATAATAATAAGAGTAATGAGTATAGTAATTGTAGGTCTATCGTTCATATAAGCATAATATGGCTAATAATATGAGTCAGATTCATAATAATAACAGTAATAAGTATAGTAATTGTCGTTCTATCGATCATATAAGCATAATATGGCTAATAATATGAGTAAGATTCATAATAATAAGAGTAATAAGTATAGTAATTGTCGTTCTATCGATCATATAAGCATAATATGGCTAATAATATGAGTTAGATTCATAATAATAAGAGTAATAAGTATAGTAATTGTCGTTCTATCGATCATATAAGCATAATATGGCTAATAATATGAGTTAGATTGATAATAATAAGAGTAATAAGTATAGTAATTGTCGTTCTCTCGATCATATAAGCATAATATGGCTAATAATATGAGTTAGAGTGATAATACTAAGAGTAGTGAGTATAGTAATTCTCATTCCATCGATCATATAAGCATAATATGGCTAATAATATGAGTTAGATTGATAATAATAGCAGTAATAAGTACAGTAATTGTCGTTCTATCGATAATATAAGCATAATATGGCTAATGATATGAGTTAGATTGATAATACTAAGAGTAGTGAGTATAGTAATTATCGTTCTATCGATCATATAAGCATAATATGGCTAATAATATGAGTTAGATTGATAATAATAAGAGTAATAATTATAGTATTTGTCGTTCTATCGATCATATAAGCATAATATGGCTAATAATACGAGTTAGATTGATAATAATAAGAGTAATAAGTATAGTAATTGTCGTTCTATCGATCATATCTGCATAATATGGTTAATAATATGAGTTAGATTGATAATAGTGAGTGTAATAAATATAGTAATTGTCGTTCTATCGCTCATATTAGCACTATATGGCTAATAACATGAGTTAGATTGATAATAATAAGAGTAATAACTATAGTAATTGTCGTTCTATCGATCATATAAGCATAATATGGCTAATAATATGAGTTAGATTGATAATAATAACAGTAATAAGTATAGTAATTGTCGTTCTATCGAGAATATAAGCATAATATGGCAAATAATATGAGTTAGATTGATAATACTAAGAGTAGTGAGTATAGTAATTCTCGTTCTATCGATCATATAAGCATAATATGGCTAATAATATGAGTTAGATTGATAATAATAAGAGTAATGAGTATAGTAATTGTAGTTCTATCGATCATTTAAGCATAATATGGCTAATAATATGAGTTAGATTGATAATAATAAGAGTAATGAGTATAGTAATTGTAGTTCTATCGATCATATCTGCATAATATGGTTAATAATATGAGTTAGATTGATAATAATAAGAGTAATAAGTATAGTATTTGTCGTTCTATCGATCATATAAGCATAATATGGCTAATAATATGAGTTAGATTCATAATAATAAGAGTAATAAGTATAGTAATTGTCGTTCTATCGATCATATAAGCATAATATGGCTAATAATATGAGTTAGATTGATAATAATAAGAGTAATAAGTATAGTAATTGTCGTTCTCTCGATCATATAAGCATAATATGGCTAATAATATGAGTTAGAGCGATAATACTAAGAGTAGTGAGCATAGTAGTTCTCATTCCATCGATCATATAAGCATAATATGGCTAATAATATGAGTTAGATTGATAATAATAGCAGTAATAAGTACAGTAATTGTCGTTCTATCGATAATATAAGCATAACATGGCTAATAATATGAGTTAGATTGATAATAGTGAGTGTAATAAGTATAGTGAATGTCGTTCTATCGATCATATCAGCATAATACGGGTAATAATATGAGTTGGATTGATAATAATAAGAGTAATGAGTATAGTAATTGTAGGTCTATCGATCATATAAGCATAATATGGCTAATAATACGAGTTAGATTGATAATAATAAGAGTAATGAGTATAGTAATTGTCGTTCTATCGATCATATCTGCATAATATGGTTAATAATATGAGTTAGATTCATAATAATAACAGTAATAAGTATAGTAATTGTCGTTCTACCGACAATATAACCATAATATGGCTAATAATATGAGTTAGGTTGATAATACTAAGAGTAGTGAGTATAGTAATTCTCGTTCTATCAATCATATAAGCATAATATGGCTAATAATATGAGTTAGATTGATAATAATAAGAGTAATAAGTATAGTAATTGTCGTTCTCTCGATCATATAAGCATAATATGGCTAATAATATGAGTTAGAGTGATAATACTAAGAGTAGTGAGTGTAGTAATTCTCATTCTATCGATCATATAAGCATAATATGGCTAATAATATGAGTTAGATTGATAATAATAACAGTAATAAGTATAGTAATTGTCGATCTGTCGATAATATAAGCATAATATGGCTAATAATATGAGTAAGATTCATAATAATAAGAGTAATAAGTATAGTAATTGTCGTTCTATCGATCATTTAAGCATAATATGGCGAATAATATGAGTTGGGTTGATAAAAATAAGAATAATAAGTATAGTAATTGTCGTTCTATCGATCATATAAGCATAATATGGCTAATAATATGAGTTAGGTTGATAATAACAAGAGTAATAAGTATAGTAAATGTCGTGCTATCGATCATATCTGCATAATATGGTTAATAATATGAGTTAGATTGATAATAGTGAGTGTAATAAGTATAGTAATTGTAGTTCTATCGATCATATCTGCATAATATGGCTAATAATATGAGTTAGATTCATAATAATAAGAGTAATAAGTATAGTAATTGTCGTTCTATCGATCATATAAGCATAATATGGCTAATAATATGAGTAAGATTCATAATAATAAGAGTAATAAGTATAGTAATTGTCGTTCTATCGATCATTTAAGCATAATATGGCTAATAATATGAGTTAGATTCATAATAATAAGAGTAATAAGTATAGTAATTGTCGTTATATCGATCATATAACCATAATATGGCTAATAGCATAAGTTAGATTGATAATAATAAGAGTAATGAGTATAGTAATTGTCGTTCTATCGATCATATCTGCATAATATGGTTAATAATATGAGTTAGATTGATAATAGTGAGTGTAATAAATATAGTAATTGTCGTTCTATCGCTCATATAAGCACAATATGGCTAATAATATGAGTTCGATTGACAATAATAAGAGTAATAAGTATAGTAATTGTCGTTCTATCGATCATATAAGCATAATATGGCTAATAATATGAGTTAGATTGATAATAATAAGTGTAAAAAGTATAGTAATTGTCGTTCGATCGATCATATCTGCATAATATGGTTAATAATATGAGTTAGATTGATAATAATAAGAGTAATGAGTATAGTAATTGCAGCTCTATCGATCATATCTGCTTAATATGGTTAATAATATGAGTTTGAATGATAATAATAAGAGTAATAAGTATAGTAATTGTCGTTCTATCGATCATATCTGCATAATATGGTTAATAATATGAGTTAGATTGATAATAGTGAGTGTAATAAGTATAGTGAATGTCGTTCTATCGATCATATCAGCATAATACGGGTAATAATATGAGTTGGATTGATAATAATAAGAGTAATGAGTATAGTAATTGTAGGTCTATCGTTCATATAAGCATAATATGGCTAATAATATGAGTCAGATTCATAATAATAACAGTAATAAGTATAGTAATTGTCGTTCTATCGATCATATAAGCATAATATGGCTAATAATATGAGTAAGATTCATAATAATAAGAGTAATAAGTATAGTAATTGTCGTTCTATCGATCATATAAGCATAATATGGCTAATAATATGAGTTAGATTCATAATAATAAGAGTAATAAGTATAGTAATTGTCGTTCTATCGATCATATAAGCATAATATGGCTAATAATATGAGTTAGATTGATAATAATAAGAGTAATAAGTATAGTAATTGTCGTTCTCTCGATCATATAAGCATAATATGGCTAATAATATGAGTTAGAGTGATAATACTAAGAGTAGTGAGTATAGTAATTCTCATTCCATCGATCATATAAGCATAATATGGCTAATAATATGAGTTAGATTGATAATAATAGCAGTAATAAGTACAGTAATTGTCGTTCTATCGATAATATAAGCATAATATGGCTAATGATATGAGTTAGATTGATAATACTAAGAGTAGTGAGTATAGTAATTATCGTTCTATCGATCATATAAGCATAATATGGCTAATAATATGAGTTAGATTGATAATAATAAGAGTAATAATTATAGTATTTGTCGTTCTATCGATCATATAAGCATAATATGGCTAATAATACGAGTTAGATTGATAATAATAAGAGTAATAAGTATAGTAATTGTCGTTCTATCGATCATATCTGCATAATATGGTTAATAATATGAGTTAGATTGATAATAGTGAGTGTAATAAATATAGTAATTGTCGTTCTATCGCTCATATTAGCACTATATGGCTAATAACATGAGTTAGATTGATAATAATAAGAGTAATAACTATAGTAATTGTCGTTCTATCGATCATATAAGCATAATATGGCTAATAATATGAGTTAGATTGATAATAATAACAGTAATAAGTATAGTAATTGTCGTTCTATCGAGAATATAAGCATAATATGGCAAATAATATGAGTTAGATTGATAATACTAAGAGTAGTGAGTATAGTAATTCTCGTTCTATCGATCATATAAGCATAATATGGCTAATAATATGAGTTAGATTGATAATAATAAGAGTAATGAGTATAGTAATTGTAGTTCTATCGATCATTTAAGCATAATATGGCTAATAATATGAGTTAGATTGATAATAATAAGAGTAATGAGTATAGTAATTGTAGTTCTATCGATCATATCTGCATAATATGGTTAATAATATGAGTTAGATTGATAATAATAAGAGTAATAAGTATAGTATTTGTCGTTCTATCGATCATATAAGCATAATATGGCTAATAATATGAGTTAGATTCATAATAATAAGAGTAATAAGTATAGTAATTGTCGTTCTATCGATCATATAAGCATAATATGGCTAATAATATGAGTTAGATTGATAATAATAAGAGTAATAAGTATAGTAATTGTCGTTCTCTCGATCATATAAGCATAATATGGCTAATAATATGAGTTAGAGCGATAATACTAAGAGTAGTGAGCATAGTAGTTCTCATTCCATCGATCATATAAGCATAATATGGCTAATAATATGAGTTAGATTGATAATAATAGCAGTAATAAGTACAGTAATTGTCGTTCTATCGATAATATAAGCATAACATGGCTAATAATATGAGTTAGATTGATAATAGTGAGTGTAATGAGTATAGTGAATGTCGTTCTATCGATCATATCAGCATAATACGGGTAATAATATGAGTTGGATTGATAATAATAAGAGTAATGAGTATAGTAATTGTAGGTCTATCGATCATATAAGCATAATATGGCTAATAATACGAGTTAGATTGATAATAATAAGAGTAATGAGTATAGTAATTGTCGTTCTATCGATCATTTAAGCATAATATGGCTAATAATATGAGTTAGATTGATAATAATAACAGTAATAAGTATAGTAATTGTCGTTCTATCGATAATATAAGCATAATATGGCTAATAATATGAGTTAGATTGATAATACTAAGAGTAGTGAGTATAGTAATTCTCGTTCTATCGATCATATAAGCATAATATGGCTAATAATATGAGTTAGATAGATAATAATAAGAGTAATGAGTATAGTAATTGTCGTTCTATCGATCATATAAGCATAATATGGCTAATAATATGAGTTAGATTGATAATAATAAGAGTAATAAGTATAGTAATTGTCGTTATATCGATCATATAACCATAATATGGCTAATAGCATGAGTTAGATTGATAATAATAAGAGTAATGAGTATAGTAATTGTAGCTCTATCGATCATATCTGCTTAATATGGTTAACAATATGAGTTAGAATGATAATAATAAGAGTAATAAGTATAGTAATTGTCGTTCTATCGATCATATCTGCATAATATGGTTAATAATATGAGTTAGATTGATAATAGTGAGTGTAATAAGTATAGTGAATGTCGTTCTATCGATCATATCAGCATAATACGGGTAATAATATGAGTTGGATTGATAATAATAGGAGTAATGAGTATAGTAATTGTAGGTCTATCGATCATATAAGCATAATATGGCTAATAATATGAGTCAGATTCATAATAATAACAGTAATAAGTATAGTAATTGTCGTTCTATCGATCATATAAGAATAATATGGCTAATAATATGAGTAAGATTCATAATAATAAGAGTAATAAGTATAGTTATTGTCGTTCTATCGATCATTTAAGCATAATATGGCGAATAATATGAGTTGGTTTGATAAAAATAAGAATAATAAGTATAGTAATTGTCGTTCTATCGATCATGTAAGCATAATATGGCTAATAATATGAGTTAGGTTGATAATAATAAGAGTAATAAGTATAGTAAATGTCGTGCTATCGATCATATCTGCATAATATGGTTAATAATATGAGTTAGATTGATAATAGTGAGTGTAATAAGTATAGTAATTGTAGTTCTATCGATCATATCTGCATAATATGGTTAATAATATGAGTTAGATTGATAATAATAAGCGTAATAAGTATAGTATTGGTCGTTCTATCGATCATATCTGCATAATATGGTTAATAATATGAGTTAGATTGATAATAATAAGAGTAATAAGTATAGTATTTGTCGTTCTATGGATCATATAAGCATAATATGGCTAATAATATGAGTTAGACTCATAATAATAAGAGCAATAAGTATAGTATTTGTCGTTCTATCGATCATATAAGCATAATATGGCTAATAATATGAGTTAGAGTGATAATACTAAGAGTAGTGAGTATAGTAATTCTCGTTCTATCGATCATATAAGCATAATATGGCTAATAATATGAGTTAGATTGATAATAATAAGAGTAATAAGTATAGTAATTGTCGTTATATCGATCATACAACCATAATATGGCTAATAGCATAAGTTAGATTGATAATAATAAGAGTAATGAGTATAGTAATTGTCGTTCTATCGATCATATCTGCATAATATGGTTAATAATATGAGTTAGATTGATAATAGTGAGTGTAATAAATATAGTAATTGTCGTTCTATCGCTCATATAAGCACAATATGGCTAATAATATGAGTTCGATTGACAATAATAAGAGTAATAAGTATAGTAATTGTCGTTCTATCGATCATATAAGCATAATATGGCTAATAATATGAGTTAGATTGATAATAATAAGTGTAAAAAGTATAGTAATTGTCGTTCGATCGATCATATCTGCATAATATGGTTAATAATATGAGTTAGATTGATAATAATAAGGGTAATGAGTATAGTAATTGTAGCTCTATCGATCATATCTGCTTAATATGGTTAATAATATGAGTTTGAATGATAATAATGAGTAATAAGTATAGTAATTGTCGTTCTATCGATCATATCTGCATAATATGGTTAATAATATGAGTAAGATTCATAATAATAAGAGTAATAAGTATAGTAATTGTCGTTCTATCGATCATTTAAGCATAATATGGCGAATAATATGAGTTGGGTTGATAAAAATAAGAATAATAAGTATAGTAATTGTCGTTCTATCGATCATATCTGCATAATATGGTTAATAATATGAGTTAGATTGATAATAATAAGAGTAATAGGTATAGTATTTGTCGTTCTATCGATCATATAAGCGTAATATGGCTAATAATATGAGTTAGATTCATAATAATAAGAGTAATAAGTATAGTAATTGTCGTTCTATCGATCATATAAGCATAATATGGCTAATAATATGAGTTAGATTGATAATAATAAGAGTAATAAGTATAGTAATTGTCGTTCTCTCGATCATATAAGCATAATATGGCTAATAATATGAGTTAGAGTGATAATACTAAGAGTAGTGAGTATAGTAATTCTCATTCCATCGATCATATAAGCATAATATGGCTAATAATATGAGTTAGATTGATAATAATAGCAGTAATAAGTGCAGTAATTGTCGTTCTATCGATAATATAAGGATAATATGGCTAATGATATGAGTTAGATTGATAATACTAAGAGTAGTGAGTATAGTAATTGTCGTTCTATCGATCATATAAGCATAATATGGCTAATAATATGAGTTAGATTGATAATAATAAGAGTAATAATTATAGTATTTGTCGTTCTGTCGATCATATAAGCATAATATGGCTAATAATACGAGTTAGATTGATAAAAATAAGAGTAATAAGTATAGTAATTGTCGTTCTATCGATCATATCTGCATAATATGGTTAATAATATGAGTTAGATTGATAATAGTGAGTGTAATAAATATAGTAATTGTCGTTCTATCGCTCATATTAGCACAATATGGCTAATAACATGAGTTAGATTGATAATAATAAGAGTAATAAATATAGTAATTGTCGTTCTATCGATCATATAAGCATAATATGGCTAATAATATGAGTTAGATTGTTAATAATAACAGTAATAAGTATAGTAATTGTCGTTCTATCGAGAATATAAGCATAATATGGCAAATAATATGAGTTAGATTGATAATACTAAGAGTAGTGAGTATAGTAATTCTCGTTCTATCGATCATATAAGCATAATATGGCTAATAATATGAGTTAGATTCATAATAATAAGAGTAATAAGTATAGTAATTGTCGTTCTATCGATCATATAAGCATAATATGGCTAATAATATGAGTTAGAGTGATAATACTAAGAGTAGTGAGTATAGTAATTCTCGTTCTATCGATCATATAAGCATAATATGGCTAATAATATGAGTTAGATTGATAATAATAAGAGTAATAAGTATAGTAATTGTCGTTATATCGATCATATAACCATAATATGGCTAATAGCATAAGTTAGATTGATAATAATAAGAGTAATGAGTATAGTAATTGTCGTTCTATCGATCATATCTGCATAATATGGTTAATAATATGAGTTAGATTGATAATAGTGAGTGTAATAAATATAGTAATTGTCGTTCTATCGCTCATATAAGCACAATATGGCTAATAATATGAGTTCGATTGACAATAATAAGAGTAATAAGTATAGTAATTGTCGTTCTATCGATCATATAAGCATAATATGGCTAATAATATGAGTTAGATTGATAATAATAAGTGTAAAAAGTATAGTAATTGTCGTTCGATCGATCATATCTGCATAATATGGTTAATAATATGAGTTAGATTGATAATAATAAGAGTAATGAGTATAGTAATTGTAGCTCTATCGATCATATCTGCTTAATATGGTTAATAATATGAGTTAGATTGATAATAATAAGAGTAATAGGTATAGTATTTGTCGTTCTATCGATCATATAAGCATAATATGGCTAATAATATGAGTTAGATTCATAATAATAAGAGTAATAAGTATAGTAATTGTCGTTCTATCGATCATATAAGCATAATATGGCTAATAATATGAGTTAGATTGATAATAATAACAGTAATAAGTATAGTAATTGTCGTTCTATCGAGAATATAAGCATAATATGGCTAATAATATGAGTTAGATAGATAATAATAAGAGTAATGAGTATAGTAATTGTAGTTCTATCGATCATATCTGCATAATATGGTTAATAATATGAGTTAGATTCATAATAATAACAGTAATAAGTATAGTAATTGTCGTTCTACCGACAATATAACCATAATATGGCTAATAATATGAGTTAGGTTGATAATACTAAGAGTAGTGAGTATAGTAATTCTCGTTCTATCAATCATATAAGCATAA
Source organism: Megachile rotundata (assembly GCF_050947335.1). Taxonomy (NCBI): domain Eukaryota; kingdom Metazoa; phylum Arthropoda; class Insecta; order Hymenoptera; family Megachilidae; genus Megachile; species Megachile rotundata. Next base: position 85,378 of record NW_027474017.1, on the reverse strand, counting down.
TATGGCTAATAATATGAGTTAGATTGATAATAATAAGAGTAATAAGTATAGTAATTGTCGTTCTCTCGATCATATAAGCATAATATGGCTAATAATATGAGTTAGAGTGATAATACTAAGAGTAGTGAGTGTAGTAATTCTCATTCTATCGATCATATAAGCATAATATGGCTAATAATATGAGTTAGATTGATAATAATAACAGTAATAAGTATAGTAATTGTCGATCTGTCGATAATATAAGCATAATATGGCTAATAATATGAGTAAGATTCATAATAATAAGAGTAATAAGTATAGTAATTGTCGTTCTATCGATCATTTAAGCATAATATGGCGAATAATATGAGTTGGGTTGATAAAAATAAGAATAATAAGTATAGTAATTGTCGTTCTATCGATCATATAAGCATAATATGGCTAATAATATGAGTTAGGTTGATAATAATAAGAGTAATAAGTATAGTAAATGTCGTGCTATCGATCATATCTGCATAATATGGTTAATAATATGAGTTAGATTGATAATAGTGAGTGTAATAAGTATAGTAATTGTAGTTCTATCGATCATATCTGCATAATATGGCTAATAATATGAGTTAGATTCATAATAATAAGAGTAATAAGTATAGTAATTGTCGTTCTATCGATCATATAAGCATAATATGGCTAATAATATGAGTAAGATTCATAATAATAAGAGTAATAAGTATAGTAATTGTCGTTCTATCGATCATTTAAGCATAATATGGCTAATAATATGAGTTAGATTCATAATAATAAGAGTAATAAGTATAGTAATTGTCGTTATATCGATCATATAACCATAATATGGCTAATAGCATAAGTTAGATTGATAATAATAAGAGTAATGAGTATAGTAATTGTCGTTCTATCGATCATATCTGCATAATATGGTTAATAATATGAGTTAGATTGATAATAGTGAGTGTAATAAATATAGTAATTGTCGTTCTATCGCTCATATAAGCACAATATGGCTAATAATATGAGTTCGATTGACAATAATAAGAGTAATAAGTATAGTAATTGTCGTTCTATCGATCATATAAGCATAATATGGCTAATAATATGAGTTAGATTGATAATAATAAGTGTAAAAAGTATAGTAATTGTCGTTCGATCGATCATATCTGCATAATATGGTTAATAATATGAGTTAGATTGATAATAATAAGAGTAATGAGTATAGTAATTGCAGCTCTATCGATCATATCTGCTTAATATGGTTAATAATATGAGTTTGAATGATAATAATAAGAGTAATAAGTATAGTAATTGTCGTTCTATCGATCATATCTGCATAATATGGTTAATAATATGAGTTAGATTGATAATAGTGAGTGTAATAAGTATAGTGAATGTCGTTCTATCGATCATATCAGCATAATACGGGTAATAATATGAGTTGGATTGATAATAATAAGAGTAATGAGTATAGTAATTGTAGGTCTATCGTTCATATAAGCATAATATGGCTAATAATATGAGTCAGATTCATAATAATAACAGTAATAAGTATAGTAATTGTCGTTCTATCGATCATATAAGCATAATATGGCTAATAATATGAGTAAGATTCATAATAATAAGAGTAATAAGTATAGTAATTGTCGTTCTATCGATCATATAAGCATAATATGGCTAATAATATGAGTTAGATTCATAATAATAAGAGTAATAAGTATAGTAATTGTCGTTCTATCGATCATATAAGCATAATATGGCTAATAATATGAGTTAGATTGATAATAATAAGAGTAATAAGTATAGTAATTGTCGTTCTCTCGATCATATAAGCATAATATGGCTAATAATATGAGTTAGAGTGATAATACTAAGAGTAGTGAGTATAGTAATTCTCATTCCATCGATCATATAAGCATAATATGGCTAATAATATGAGTTAGATTGATAATAATAGCAGTAATAAGTACAGTAATTGTCGTTCTATCGATAATATAAGCATAATATGGCTAATGATATGAGTTAGATTGATAATACTAAGAGTAGTGAGTATAGTAATTATCGTTCTATCGATCATATAAGCATAATATGGCTAATAATATGAGTTAGATTGATAATAATAAGAGTAATAATTATAGTATTTGTCGTTCTATCGATCATATAAGCATAATATGGCTAATAATACGAGTTAGATTGATAATAATAAGAGTAATAAGTATAGTAATTGTCGTTCTATCGATCATATCTGCATAATATGGTTAATAATATGAGTTAGATTGATAATAGTGAGTGTAATAAATATAGTAATTGTCGTTCTATCGCTCATATTAGCACTATATGGCTAATAACATGAGTTAGATTGATAATAATAAGAGTAATAACTATAGTAATTGTCGTTCTATCGATCATATAAGCATAATATGGCTAATAATATGAGTTAGATTGATAATAATAACAGTAATAAGTATAGTAATTGTCGTTCTATCGAGAATATAAGCATAATATGGCAAATAATATGAGTTAGATTGATAATACTAAGAGTAGTGAGTATAGTAATTCTCGTTCTATCGATCATATAAGCATAATATGGCTAATAATATGAGTTAGATTGATAATAATAAGAGTAATGAGTATAGTAATTGTAGTTCTATCGATCATTTAAGCATAATATGGCTAATAATATGAGTTAGATTGATAATAATAAGAGTAATGAGTATAGTAATTGTAGTTCTATCGATCATATCTGCATAATATGGTTAATAATATGAGTTAGATTGATAATAATAAGAGTAATAAGTATAGTATTTGTCGTTCTATCGATCATATAAGCATAATATGGCTAATAATATGAGTTAGATTCATAATAATAAGAGTAATAAGTATAGTAATTGTCGTTCTATCGATCATATAAGCATAATATGGCTAATAATATGAGTTAGATTGATAATAATAAGAGTAATAAGTATAGTAATTGTCGTTCTCTCGATCATATAAGCATAATATGGCTAATAATATGAGTTAGAGCGATAATACTAAGAGTAGTGAGCATAGTAGTTCTCATTCCATCGATCATATAAGCATAATATGGCTAATAATATGAGTTAGATTGATAATAATAGCAGTAATAAGTACAGTAATTGTCGTTCTATCGATAATATAAGCATAACATGGCTAATAATATGAGTTAGATTGATAATAGTGAGTGTAATAAGTATAGTGAATGTCGTTCTATCGATCATATCAGCATAATACGGGTAATAATATGAGTTGGATTGATAATAATAAGAGTAATGAGTATAGTAATTGTAGGTCTATCGATCATATAAGCATAATATGGCTAATAATACGAGTTAGATTGATAATAATAAGAGTAATGAGTATAGTAATTGTCGTTCTATCGATCATTTAAGCATAATATGGCTAATAATATGAGTTAGATTGATAATAATAACAGTAATAAGTATAGTAATTGTCGTTCTATCGATAATATAAGCATAATATGGCTAATAATATGAGTTAGATTGATAATACTAAGAGTAGTGAGTATAGTAATTCTCGTTCTATCGATCATATAAGCATAATATGGCTAATAATATGAGTTAGATTGATAATACTAAGAGTAGTGAGTATAGTAATTCTCATTCTATCGATCATATAAGCATAATATGGCTAATAATATGAGTTAGATAGATAATAATAAGAGTAATGAGTATAGTAATTGTCGTTCTATCGATCATATAAGCATAATATGGCTAATAATATGAGTTAGATTGATAATAATAAGAGTAATAAGTATAGTAATTGTCGTTATATCGATCATATAACCATAATATGGCTAATAGCATGAGTTAGATTGATAATAATAAGAGTAATGAGTATAGTAATTGTAGCTCTATCGATCATATCTGCTTAATATGGTTAATAATATGAGTTAGAATGATAATAATAAGAGTAATAAGTATAGTAATTGTCGTTCTATCGATCATATCTGCATAATATGGTTAATAATATGAGTTAGATTGATAATAGTGAGTGTAATAAGTATAGTGAATGTCGTTCTATCGATCATATCAGCATAATACGGGTAATAATATGAGTTGGATTGATAATAATAAGAGTAATGAGTATAGTAATTGTAGGTCTATCGATCATATAAGCATAATATGGCTAATAATATGAGTCAGATTCATAATAATAACAGTAATAAGTATAGTAATTGTCGTTCTATCGATCATATAAGAATAATATGGCTAATAATATGAGTAAGATTCATAATAATAAGAGTAATAAGTATAGTTATTGTCGTTCTATCGATCATTTAAGCATAATATGGCGAATAATATGAGTTGGTTTGATAAAAATAAGAATAATAAGTATAGTAATTGTCGTTCTATCGATCATGTAAGCATAATATGGCTAATAATATGAGTTAGGTTGATAATAATAAGAGTAATAAGTATAGTAAATGTCGTGCTATCGATCATATCTGCATAATATGGTTAATAATATGAGTTAGATTGATAATAGTGAGTGTAATAAGTATAGTAATTGTAGTTCTATCGATCATATCTGCATAATATGGTTAATAATATGAGTTAGATTGATAATAATAAGCGTAATAAGTATAGTATTGGTCGTTCTATCGATCATATCTGCATAATATGGTTAATAATATGAGTTAGATTGATAATAATAAGAGTAATAAGTATAGTATTTGTCGTTCTATGGATCATATAAGCATAATATGGCTAATAATATGAGTTAGACTCATAATAATAAGAGCAATAAGTATAGTATTTGTCGTTCTATCGATCATATAAGCATAATATGGCTAATAATATGAGTTAGAGTGATAATACTAAGAGTAGTGAGTATAGTAATTCTCGTTCTATCGATCATATAAGCATAATATGGCTAATAATATGAGTTAGATTGATAATAATAAGAGTAATAAGTATAGTAATTGTCGTTATATCGATCATACAACCATAATATGGCTAATAGCACAAGTTAGATTGATAATAATAAGAGTAATGAGTATAGTAATTGTCGTTCTATCGATCATATCTGCATAATATGGTTAATAATATGAGTTAGATTGATAATAGTGAGTGTAATAAATATAGTAATTGTCGTTCTATCGCTCATATAAGCACAATATGGCTAATAATATGAGTTCGATTGACAATAATAAGAGTAATAAGTATAGTAATTGTCGTTCTATCGATCATATAAGCATAATATGGCTAATAATATGAGTTAGATTGATAATAATAAGTGTAAAAAGTATAGTAATTGTCGTTCGATCGATCATATCTGCATAATATGGTTAATAATATGAGTTAGATTGATAATAATAAGGGTAATGAGTATAGTAATTGTAGCTCTATCGATCATATCTGCTTAATATGGTTAATAATATGAGTTTGAATGATAATAATGAGTAATAAGTATAGTAATTGTCGTTCTATCGATCATATCTGCATAATATGGTTAATAATATGAGTAAGATTCATAATAATAAGAGTAATAAGTATAGTAATTGTCGTTCTATCGATCATTTAAGCATAATATGGCGAATAATATGAGTTGGGTTGATAAAAATAAGAATAATAAGTATAGTAATTGTCGTTCTATCGATCATATCTGCATAATATGGTTAATAATATGAGTTAGATTGATAATAATAAGAGTAATAGGTATAGTATTTGTCGTTCTATCGATCATATAAGCATAATATGGCTAATAATATGAGTTAGATTCATAATAATAAGAGTAATAAGTATAGTAATTGTCGTTCTATCGATCATATAAGCATAATATGGCTAATAATATGAGTTAGATTGATAATAATAAGAGTAATAAGTATAGTAATTGTCGTTCTCTCGATCATATAAGCATAATATGGCTAATAATATGAGTTAGAGTGATAATACTAAGAGTAGTGAGTATAGTAATTCTCATTCCATCGATCATATAAGCATAATATGGCTAATAATATGAGTTAGATTGATAATAATAGCAGTAATAAGTACAGTAATTGTCGTTCTATCGATAATATAAGGATAATATGGCTAATGATATGAGTTAGATTGATAATACTAAGAGTAGTGAGTATAGTAATTGTCGTTCTATCGATCATATAAGCATAATATGGCTAATAATATGAGTTAGATTCATAATAATAAGAGTAATAAGTATAGTAATTGTCGTTCTATCGATCATATAAGCATAATATGGCTAATAATATGAGTTAGAGTGATAATACTAAGAGTAGTGAGTATAGTAATTCTCGTTCTATCGATCATATAAGCATAATATGGCTAATAATATGAGTTAGATTGATAATAATAAGAGTAATAAGTATAGTAATTGTCGTTATATCGATCATATAACCATAATATGGCTAATAGCATAAGTTAGATTGATAATAATAAGAGTAATGAGTATAGTAATTGTCGTTCTATCGATCATATCTGCATAATATGGTTAATAATATGAGTTAGATTGATAATAGTGAGTGTAATAAATATAGTAATTGTCGTTCTATCGCTCATATAAGCACAATATGGCTAATAATATGAGTTCGATTGACAATAATAAGAGTAATAAGTATAGTAATTGTCGTTCTATCGATCATATAAGCATAATATGGCTAATAATATGAGTTAGATTGATAATAATAAGTGTAAAAAGTATAGTAATTGTCGTTCGATCGATCATATCTGCATAATATGGTTAATAATATGAGTTAGATTGATAATAATAAGAGTAATGAGTATAGTAATTGTAGCTCTATCGATCATATCTGCTTAATATGGTTAATAATATGAGTTAGATTGATAATAATAAGAGTAATAGGTATAGTATTTGTCGTTCTATCGATCATATAAGCATAATATGGCTAATAATATGAGTTAGATTCATAATAATAAGAGTAATAAGTATAGTAATTGTCGTTCTATCGATCATATAAGCATAATATGGCTAATAATATGAGTTAGATTGATAATAATAACAGTAATAAGTATAGTAATTGTCGTTCTATCGAGAATATAAGCATAATATGGCAAATAATATGAGTTAGATTGATAATACTAAGAGTAGTGAGTATAGTAATTCTCGTTCTATCGATCATATAAGCATAATATGGCTAATAATATGAGTTAGATTCATAATAATAAGAGTAATAAGTATAGTAATTGTCGTTCTATCGATCATATAAGCATAATATGGCTAATAATATGAGTTAGAGTGATAATACTAAGAGTAGTGAGTATAGTAATTCTCGTTCTATCGATCATATAAGCATAATATGGCTAATAATATGAGTTAGATTGATAATAATAAGAGTAATAAGTATAGTAATTGTCGTTATATCGATCATATAACCATAATATGGCTAATAGCATAAGTTAGATTGATAATAATAAGAGTAATGAGTATAGTAATTGTCGTTCTATCGATCATATCTGCATAATATGGTTAATAATATGAGTTAGATTGATAATAGTGAGTGTAATAAATATAGTAATTGTCGTTCTATCGCTCATATAAGCACAATATGGCTAATAATATGAGTTCGATTGACAATAATAAGAGTAATAAGTATAGTAATTGTCGTTCTATCGATCATATAAGCATAATATGGCTAATAATATGAGTTAGATTGATAATAATAAGTGTAAAAAGTATAGTAATTGTCGTTCGATCGATCATATCTGCATAATATGGTTAATAATATGAGTTAGATTGATAATAATAAGAGTAATGAGTATAGTAATTGTAGCTCTATCGATCATATCTGCTTAATATGGTTAATAGTATGAGTTAGATTGATAATAATAAGAGTAATAGGTATAGTATTTGTCGTTCTATCGATCATATAAGCATAATATGGCTAATAATATGAGTTAGATTCATAATAATAAGAGTAATAAGTATAGTAATTGTCGTTCTATCGATCATATAAGCATAATATGGCTAATAATATGAGTTAGATTGATAATAATAAGAGTAATAAGTATAGTAATTGTCGTTCTCTCGATCATATAAGCATAATATGGCTAATAATATGAGTTAGAGTGATAATACTAAGAGTAGTGAGTATAGTAATTCTCATTCCATCGATCATATAAGCATAATATGGCTAATAATATGAGTTAGATTGATAATAATAGCAGTAATAAGTACAGTAATTGTCGTTCTATCGATAATATAAGCATAATATGGCTAATGATATGAGTTAGATTGATAATACTAAGAGTAGTGAGTATAGTAATTGTCGTTCTATCGATCATATAAGCATAATATGGCTAATAATATGAGTTAGATTGATAATAATAAGAGTAATAATTATAGTATTTGTCGTTCTGTCGATCATATAAGCATAATATGGCTAATAATACGAGTTAGATTGATAATAATAAGAGTAATAAGTATAGTAATTGTCGTTCTATCGATCATATCTGCATAATATGGTTAATAATATGAGTTAGATTGATAATAGTGAGTGTAATAAATATAGTAATTGTCGTTCTATCGAGAATATAAGCATAATATGGCAAATAATATGAGTTAGATTGATAATACTAAGAGTAGTGAGTATAGTAATTCTCGTTCTATCGATCATATAAGCATAATATGGCTAATAATATGAGTTAGATTGATAATAATAAGAGTAATGAGTATAGTAATTGTAGTTCTATCGATCATTTAAGCATAATATGGCTAATAATATGAGTTAGATTGATAATAATAAGAGTAATGAGTATAGTAATTGTAGTTCTATCGATAATATCTGCATAATATGGTTAATAATATGAGTTAGATTGATAATAATAAGAGTAATAAGTATAGTATTTGTCGTTCTATCGATCATATAAGCATAATATGGCTAATAATATGAGTTAGATTCATAATAATAAGAGTAATAAGTATAGTAATTGTCGTTCTACCGATAATATAACCATAATATGGCTAATAATATGAGTTAGGTTGATAATACTAAGAGTAGTGAGTATAGTAATTCTCGTTCTATCGATCATATAAGCATAATATGGCTAATAATATGAGTTAGATTGATAATAATAAGAGTAATAAGTATAGTAATTGTCGTTCTCTCGATCATATAAGCATAATATGGCTAATAATATGAGTTAGAGTGATAATACTAAGAGTAGTGAGTGTAGTAATTCTCATTCTATCGATCATATAAGCATAATATGGCTAATAATATGAGTTAGATTGATAATAATAACAGTAATAAGTATAGTAATTGTCGTTCTATCGATCATTTAAGCATAATATGGCTAATAATATGAGTTAGATTCATAATAATAAGAGTAATAAGTATAGTAATTGTCGTTCTATCGATCATATAAGCATAATATGGCTAATAATATGAGTTAGAGTGATAATACTAAGAGTAGTGAGTATAGTAATTCTCGTTCTATCGATCATATAAGCATAATATGGCTAATAATATGAGTTAGATTGATAATAATAAGAGTAATAAGTATAGTAATTGTCGTTATATCGATCATATAACCATAATATGGCTAATAGCATAAGTTAGATTGATAATAATAAGAGTAATGTGTATAGTAATTGTCGTTCTATCGATCATATCTGCATAATATGGTTAATAATATGAGTTAGATTGATAATAGTGAGTGTAATAAATATAGTAATTGTCGTTCTATCGCTCATATAAGCACAATATGGCTAATAATATGAGTTCGATTGACAATAATAAGAGTAATAAGTATAGTAATTGTCGTTCTATCGATCATATAAGCATAATATGGCTAATAATATGAGTTAGATTGATAATAATAAGTGTAAAAAGTATAGTAATTGTCGTTCGATCGATCATATCTGCATAATATGGTTAATAATATGAGTTAGATTGATAATAATAAGAGTAATGAGTATAGTAATTGTAGCTCTATCGATCATATCTGCTTAATATGGTTAATAATATGAGTTTGAATGATAATAATAAGAGTAATAAGTATAGTAATTGTCGTTCTATCGATCATATCTGCATAATATGGTTAATAATATGAGTTAGATTGATAATAGTGAGTGTAATAAGTATAGTGAATGTCGTTCTATCGATCATATCAGCATAATACGGGTAATAATATGAGTTGGATTGATAATAATAAGAGTAATGAGTATAGTAATTGTAGGTCTATCGATCATATAAGCATAATATGGCTAATAATATGAGTCAGATTCATAATAATAACAGTAATAAGTATAGTAATTGTCGTTCTATCGATCATATAAGCATAATATGGCTAATAATATGAGTAAGATTCATAATAATAAGAGTAATAAGTATAGTAATTGTCGTTCTATCGATCATTTAAGCATAATATGGCGAATAATATGAGTTGGGTTGATAAAAATAAGAATAATAAGTATAGTAATTGTCGTTCTATCGATCATATAAGCATAATATGGCTAATAATATGAGTTAGGTTGATAATAATAAGAGTAATAAGTATAGTAAATGTCGTGCTATCGATCATATCTGCATAATATGGTTAATAATATGAGTTAGATTGATAATAGTGAGTGTAATAAGTATAGTAATTGTAGTTCTATCGCTCATATAAGCACAATATGGTTAATAATATGAGTTAGATTGATAATAATAAGAGTAATAAGTATAGTAATTGTCGTTCTATCGATCATATAAGCATAATATGGCTAATAATATGAGTTAGATTGATAATAATAAGTGTAATAAGTATAGTAATTGTCGTTCTATCGATCATAATTGCATAATATGGTTAATAATATGAGTTAGATTGATAATAATAAGAGCAATGAGTATAGTAATTGTCGTACTATCGATCATATAAGCATAATATGGCTAATAATATGAGTTAGATTGATAATAATAAGTGTGAAAAGTAGAGTAATTGTCGTTCGATCGATCATATCTGCATAATATGGTTAATAATATGAGTTAGATTGATAATAATAAGAGTAATGAGTATAGTAATTGTCGTACTATCGATCATATAAGCATAATATGGCTAATAATGTGAGTTAGATTGATAATAGTGAGTGCAATAAATATAGTAATTGTCGTTCTATCGCTCATATAAGCACAATATGGCTAATAATATGAGTTAGATTGATAATAATAAGAGTAATAAGAATAGTAATTGTCGTTCTATCGATAATATAAGCATAATATGGCTAATAATATGAGTTAGATTGATAATAATAAGAGTAATAAGTATAGTAATTCTCGTTCTATCGATCATATAAGGATAATATGGCTAATAATATGAGTTAGATTGATAATAATAAGAGTAGTGAGTATAGTAATTGTAGTTCTATCGATCATTTAAGCATAATATGGCTAATAATATGAGTTAGATTCATAATAATAAGAGTAATAAGTATAGTAATTGTCGTTCTATCGATCATATAAGCATAATATGGCTAATAATATGAGTTAGATTGATAACAATAAGAGTAATAAGTATAGTAATTGTCGTTCTCTCGATCATATAAGCATAATATGGCTAATAATATGAGTTAGAGTGATAATACTAAGAGTAGTGAGTACAGTAATTCTCATTCCATCGATCACATAAGCATAATATGGCTAATAATGTGAGTTAGATTGATAATAATAGCAGTAATAAGTACAGTAATTGTCGTTCTATCGATAATATAAGCATAATATGGCTAGTAATATGAGTTAGATTGATAATACGAAGAGTAGTGAGTACAGTAATTCGCGTTCTATCGATCATATAAGCATAATATGTCTAATAATATGAGTTAGATTGATAATAATAAGAGTAATGAGTATAGTAATTGTAGTTCTATCGATCACTGAAGCATAATATGGCTAATAATATGAGTTAGATTGATAATAATAAGAGTAATGAGTATAGTAATTGTAGTCCTATCGATCATATCTGCATAATATGGTTAATAATATGAGTTATATTCATAATAATAACAGTAATAAGTATAGTAATTGTCGTTCTATCGATAATATAACCATAATATGGCTAATAATATGAGTTAGATTGATAATAATAAGAGTAATAATAATAGTAATTCTCATTCTATCGATCATATAAGCATAATATGGTTAATAATATGAGTTAGATTGATAATAATAAGAGTAATAAGTATAGTATTTGTCGTTCTATCGATCATATAAGCATAATATGGCTAATAATATGAGTTAGATTGATAATAATAAGAGTAATAAGTATAGTAATTGTCGTTCTCTCGATCATATAAGCATAATATGGCTAATAATATGAGTTAGAGTGATAATACTAAGAGTAGTGAGTGTAGTAATTCTCATTCTATCGATCATATAAGCATAATATGGCTAATAATATGAGTTAGATTGATAATAATAACAGTAATAAGTATAGTAATTGTCGTTCTATCGATCATTTAAGCATAATATGGCTAATAATATGAGTTAGATTCATAATAATAAGAGTAATAAGTATAGTAATTGTCGTTCTATCGATCATATAAGCATAATATGGCTAATAATATGAGTTAGAGTGATAATACTAAGAGTAGTGAGTATAGTAATTCTCGTTCTATCGATCATATAAGCATAATATGGCTAATAATATGAGTTAGATTGATAATAATAAGAGTAATAAGTATAGTAATTGTCGTTATATCGATCATATAACCATAATATGGCTAATAGCATAAGTTAGATTGATAATAATAAGAGTAATGTGTATAGTAATTGTCGTTCTATCGATCATATCTGCATAATATGGTTAATAATATGAGTTAGATTGATAATAGTGAGTGTAATAAATATAGTAATTGTCGTTCTATCGCTCATATAAGCACAATATGGCTAATAATATGAGTTCGATTGACAATAATAAGAGTAATAAGTATAGTAATTGTCGTTCTATCGATCATATAAGCATAATATGGCTAATAATATGAGTTGGATTGATAATAATAAGTGTAAAAAGTATAGTAATTGTCGTTCGATCGATCATATCTGCATAATATGGTTAATAATATGAGTTAGATTGATAATAATAAGAGTAATGAGTATAGTAATTGTAGCTCTATCGATCATATCTGCTTAATATGGTTAATAATATGAGTTTGAATGATAATAATAAGAGTAATAAGTATAGTAATTGTCGTTCTATCGATCATATCTGCATAATATGGTTAATAATATGAGTTAGATTGATAATAGTGAGTGTAATAAGTATAGTGAATGTCGTTCTATCGATCATATCAGCATAATACGGGTAATAATATGAGTTGGATTGATAATAATAAGAGTAATGAGTATAGTAATTGTAGGTCTATCGATCATATAAGCATAATATGGCTAATAATATGAGTCAGATTCATAATAATAACAGTAATAAGTATAGTAATTGTCGTTCTATCGATCATATAAGCATAATATGGCTAATAATATGAGTAAGATTCATAATAATAAGAGTAATAAGTATAGTAATTGTCGTTCTATCGATCATTTAAGCATAATATGGCGAATAATATGAGTTGGGTTGATAAAAATAAGAATAATAAGTATAGTAATTGTCGTTCTATCGATCATATAAGCATACTATGGCTAATAATATGAGTTAGGTTGATAATAATAAGAGTAATAAGTATAGTAAATGTCGTGCTATCGATCATATCTGCATAATATGGTTAATAATATGAGTTAGATTGATAATAGTGAGTGTAATAAGTATAGTAATTGTAGTTCTATCGCTCATATAAGCACAATATGGCTAATAATATGAGTTAGATTGATAATAATAAGAGTAATAAGTATAGTAATTGTCGTTCTATCGATCATATAAGCATAATATGGCTAATAATATGAGTTAGATTGATAATAATAAGTGTAATAAGTATAGTAATTGTCGTTCTATCGATCATAATTGCATAATATGGTTAATAATATGAGTTAGATTGATAATAATAAGAGCAATAAGTATAGTAATTGTCGTACTATCGATCATATAAGCATAATATGGCTAATAATATGAGTTAGATTGATAATAATAAGTGTGAAAAGTAGAGTAATTGTCGTTCGATCGATCATATCTGCATAATATGGTTAATAATATGAGTTAGATTGATAATAATAAGAGTAATGAGTATAGTAATTGTCGTACTATCGATCATATAAGCATAATATGGCTAATAATGTGAGTTAGATTGATAATAGTGAGTGCAATAAATATAGTAATTGTCGTTCTATCGCTCATATAAGCACAATATGGCTAATAATATGAGTTAGATTGATAATAATAAGAGTAATAAGAATAGTAATTGTCGTTCTATCGATCATATAAGCATAATATGGCTAATTATATGAGTTAGATTGATAATAATAACAGTAATAAGTATAGCAATTGTCGTTCTATCGATAATATAAGCATAATATGGCTAATAATATGAGTTAGATTGATAACAATAAGAGTAATAAGTATAGTAATTCTCGTTCTATCGATCTTATAAGGATAATATGGCTAATAATATGAGTTAGATTGATAATAATAAGAGTAGTGAGTATAGTAATTGTAGTTCTATCGATCATTTAAGCATAATATGGCTAATAATATGAGTTAGATTCATAATAATAAGAGTAATAAGTATAGTAATTGTCGTTCTATCCATCATATAAGCATAATATGGCGAATAATATGAGTTAGATTGATAACAATAAGAGTAATAAGTATAGTAATTGTCGTTCTCTCGATCATATAAGCATAATATGGCTAATAATATGAGTTAGATTGATAATAATAAGAGTAGTGAGTATAGTAATTGTAGTTCTATCGATCATTTAAGCATAATATGGCTAATAATATGAGTTAGATTCATAATAATAAGAGTAATAAGTATAGTAATTGTCGTTCTATCGATCATATAAGCATAATATGGCTAATAATATGAGTTAGATTGATAATAATAAGTGTAATAAGTATAGTAATTGTCGTTCTATCGATCATAATTGCATAATATGGTTAATAATATGAGTTAGATTGATAATAATAAGAGCAATGAGTATAGTAATTGTCGTACTATCGATCATATAAGCATAATATGGCTAATAATATGAGTTAGATTGATAATAATAAGTGTGAAAAGTAGAGTAATTGTCGTTCGATCGATCATATCTGCATAATATGGTTAATAATATGAGTTAGATTGATAATAATAAGAGTAATGAGTATAGTAATTGTCGTACTATCGATCATATAAGCATAATATGGCTAATAATGTGAGTTAGATTGATAATAGTGAGTGCAATAAATATAGTAATTGTCGTTCTATCGCTCATATAAGCACAATATGGCTAATAATATGAGTTAGATTGATAATAATAAGAGTAATAAGAATAGTAATTGTCGTTCTATCGATCATATAAGCATAATATGGCTAATTATATGAGTTAGATTGATAATAATAACAGTAATAAGTATAGTAATTGTCGTTCTATCGATAATATAAGCATGATATGGCTAATAATATGAGTTAGATTGATAATAATAAGAGTAATAAGTATAGTAATTCTCGTTCTATCGATCATATAAGGATAATATGGCTAATAATATGAGTTAGATTGATAATAATAAGAGTAGTGAGTATAGTAATTGTAGTTCTATCGATCATTTAAGCATAATATGGCTAATAATATGAGTTAGATTCATAATAATAAGAGTAATAAGTATAGTAATTGTCGTTCTATCGATCATATAAGCATAATATGGCTAATAATATGAGTTAGATTGATAACAATAAGAGTAATAAGTATAGTAATTGTCGTTCTCTCGATCATATAAGCATAATATGGCTAATAATATGAGTTAGAGTGATAATACTAAGAGTAGTGAGTACAGTAATTCTCATTCCATCGATCACATAAGCATAATATGGCTAATAATGTGAGTTAGATTGATAATAATAGCAGTAATAAGTACAGTAATTGTCGTTCTATCGATAATATAAGCATAATATGGCTAGTAATATGAGTTAGATTGATAATACGAAGAGTAGTGAGTACAGTAATTCGCGTTCTATCGATCATATAAGCATAATATGTCGAATAATATGAGTTAGATTGATAATAATAAGAGTAATGAGTATAGTAATTGTAGTTCTATCGATCACTGAAGCATAATATGGCTAATAATATGAGTTAGATTGATAATAATAAGAGTAATGAGTATAGTAATTGTAGTCCTATCGATCATATCTGCATAATATGGTTAATAATATGAGTTATATTCATAATAATAACAGTAATAAGTATAGTAATTGTCGTTCTATCGATAATATAACCATAATATGGCTAATAATATGAGTTAGATTGATAATAATAAGAGTAATAATAATAGTAATTCTCATTCTATCGATCATATAAGCATAATATGGTTAATAATATGAGTTAGATTGATAATAATAAGAGTAATAAGTATAGTATTTGTCGTTCTATCGATCATATAAGCATAATATGGCTAATAATATGAGTTAGATTGATAATAATAAGAGTAATAAGTATAGTAATTGTCGTTCTCTCGATCATATAAGCATAATATGGCTAATAATATGAGTTAGAGTGATAATACTAAGAGTAGTGAGTGTAGTAATTCTCATTCTATCGATCATATAAGCATAATATGGCTAATAATATGAGTTAGATTGATAATAATAACAGTAATAAGTATAGTAATTGTCGTTCTATCGATCATTTAAGCATAATATGGCTAATAATATGAGTTAGATTCATAATAATAAGAGTAATAAGTATAGTAATTGTCGTTCTATCGATCATATAAGCATAATATGGCTAATAATATGAGTTAGAGTGATAATACTAAGAGTAGTGAGTATAGTAATTCTCGTTCTATCGATCATATAAGCATAATATGGCTAATAATATGAGTTAGATTGATAATAATAAGAGTAATAAGTATAGTAATTGTCGTTATATCGATCATATAACCATAATATGGCGAATAGCATAAGTTAGATTGATAATAATAAGAGTAATGTGTATAGTAATTGTCGTTCTATCGATCATATCTGCATAATATGGTTAATAATATGAGTTAGATTGATAATAGTGAGTGTAATAAATATAGTAATTGTCGTTCTATCGCTCATATAAGCACAATATGGCTAATAATATGAGTTCGATTGACAATAATAAGAGTAATAAGTATCGTAATTGTCGTTCTATCGATCATATAAGCATAATATGGCTAATAATATGAGTTGGATTGATAATAATAAGTGTAAAAAGTATAGTAATTGTCGTTCGATCGATCATATCTGCATAATATGGTTAATAATATGAGTTAGATTGATAATAATAAGAGTAATGAGTATAGTAATTGTAGCTCTATCGATCATATCTGCTTAATATGGTTAATAATATGAGTTTGAATGATAATAATAAGAGTAATAAGTATAGTAATTGTCGTTCTATCGATCATATCTGCATAATATGGTTAATAATATGAGTTAGATTGATAATAGTGAGTGTAATAAGTATAGTGAATGTCGTTCTATCGATCATATCAGCATAATACGGGTAATAATATGAGTTGGATTGATAATAATAAGAGTAATGAGTATAGTAATTGTAGGTCTATCGATCATATAAGCATAATATGGCTAATAATATGAGTCAGATTCATAATAATAACAGTAATAAGTATAGTAATTGTCGTTCTATCGATCATATAAGCATAATATGGCTAATAATATGAGTAAGATTCATAATAATAAGAGTAATAAGTATAGTAATTGTCGTTCTATCGATCATTTAAGCATAATATGGCGAATAATATGAGTTGGGTTGATAAAAATAAGAATAATAAGTATAGTAATTGTCGTTCTATCGATCATATAAGCATACTATGGCTAATAATATGAGTTAGGTTGATAATAATAAGAGTAATAAGTATAGTAAATGTCGTGCTATCGATCATATCTGCATAATATGGTTAATAATATGAGTTAGATTGATAATAGTGAGTGTAATAAGTATAGTAATTGTAGTTCTATCGCTCATATAAGCACAATATGGCTAATAATATGAGTTAGATTGATAATAATAAGAGTAATAAGTATAGTAATTGTCGTTCTATCGATCATATAAGCATAATATGGCTAATAATATGAGTTAGATTGATAATAATAAGTGTAATAAGTATAGTAATTGTCGTTCTATCGATCATAATTGCATAATATGGTTAATAATATGAGTTAGATTGATAATAATAAGAGCAATAAGTATAGTAATTGTCGTACTATCGATCATATAAGCATAATATGGCTAATAATATGAGTTAGATTGATAATAATAAGTGTGAAAAGTAGAGTAATTGTCGTTCGATCGATCATATCTGCATAATATGGTTAATAATATGAGTTAGATTGATAATAATAAGAGTAATGAGTATAGTAATTGTCGTACTATCGATCATATAAGCATAATATGGCTAATAATGTGAGTTAGATTGATAATAGTGAGTGCAATAAATATAGTAATTGTCGTTCTATCGCTCATATAAGCACAATATGGCTAATAATATGAGTTAGATTGATAATAATAAGAGTAATAAGAATAGTAATTGTCGTTCTATCGATCATATAAGCATAATATGGCTAATTATATGAGTTAGATTGATAATAATAACAGTAATAAGTATAGCAATTGTCGTTCTATCGATAATATAAGCATAATATGGCTAATAATATGAGTCAGATTCATAATAATAACAGTAATAAGTATAGTAATTGTCGTTCTATCGATCATATAAGCATAATATGGCTAATAATATGAGTAAGATTCATAATAATAAGAGTAATAAGTATAGTAATTGTCGTTCTATCGATCATTTAAGCATAATATGGCGAATAATATGAGTTGGGTTGATAAAAATAAGAATAATAAGTATAGTAATTGTCGTTCTATCGATCATATAAGCATACTATGGCTAATAATATGAGTTAGGTTGATAATAATAAGAGTAATAAGTATAGTAAATGTCGTGCTATCGATCATATCTGCATAATATGGTTAATAATATGAGTTAGATTGATAATAGTGAGTGTAATAAGTATAGTAATTGTAGTTCTATCGCTCATATAAGCACAATATGGCTAATAATATGAGTTAGATTGATAATAATAAGAGTAATAAGTATAGTAATTGTCGTTCTATCGATCATATAAGCATAATATGGCTAATAATATGAGTTAGATTGATAATAATAAGTGTAATAAGTATAGTAATTGTCGTTCTATCGATCATAATTGCATAATATGGTTAATAATATGAGTTAGATTGATAATAATAAGAGCAATAAGTATAGTAATTGTCGTACTATCGATCATATAAGCATAATATGGCTAATAATATGAGTTAGATTGATAATAATAAGTGTGAAAAGTAGAGTAATTGTCGTTCGATCGATCATATCTGCATAATATGGTTAATAATATGAGTTAGATTGATAATAATAAGAGTAATGAGTATAGTAATTGTCGTACTATCGATCATATAAGCATAATATGGCTAATAATGTGAGTTAGATTGATAATAGTGAGTGCAATAAATATAGTAATTGTCGTTCTATCGCTCATATAAGCACAATATGGCTAATAATATGAGTTAGATTGATAATAATAAGAGTAATAAGAATAGTAATTGTCGTTCTATCGATCATATAAGCATAATATGGCTAATTATATGAGTTAGATTGATAATAATAACAGTAATAAGTATAGCAATTGTCGTTCTATCGATAATATAAGCATAATATGGCTAATAATATGAGTTAGATTGATAATAATAAGAGTAATAAGTATAGTAATTCTCGTTCTATCGATCTTATAAGGATAATATGGCTAATAATATGAGTTAGATTGATAATAATAAGAGTAGTGAGTATAGTAATTGTAGTTCTATCGATCATTTAAGCATAATATGGCTAATAATATGAGTTAGATTCATAATAATAAGAGTAATAAGTATAGTAATTGTCGTTCTATCGATCATATAAGCATAATATGGCTAATAATATGAGTTAGATTGATAACAATAAGAGTAATAAGTATAGTAATTGTCGTTCTCTCGATCATATAAGCATAATATGGCTAATAATATGAGTTAGATTGATAATAATAAGAGTAGTGAGTATAGTAATTGTAGTTCTATCGATCATTTAAGCATAATATGGCTAATAATATGAGTTAGATTCATAATAATAAGAGTAATAAGTATAGTAATTGTCGTTCTATCGATCATATAAGCATAATATGGCTAATAATATGAGTTAGATTGATAATAATAAGTGTAATAAGTATAGTAATTGTCGTTCTATCGATCATAATTGCATAATATGGTTAATAATATGAGTTAGATTGATAATAATAAGAGCAATGAGTATAGTAATTGTCGTACTATCGATCATATAAGCATAATATGGCTAATAATATGAGTTAGATTGATAATAATAAGTGTGAAAAGGAGAGTAATTGTCGTTCGATCGATCATATCTGCATAATATGGTTAATAATATGAGTTAGATTGATAATAATAAGAGTAATGAGTATAGTAATTGTCGTACTATCGATCATATAAGCATAATATGGCTAATAATGTGAGTTAGATTGATAATAGTGAGTGCAATAAATATAGTAATTGTCGTTCTATCGCTCATATAAGCACAATATGGCTAATAATATGAGTTAGATTGATAATAATAAGAGTAATAAGAATAGTAATTGTCGTTCTATCGATCATATAAGCATAATATGGCTAATTATATGAGTTAGATTGATAATAATAACAGTAATAAGTATAGTAATTGTCGTTCTATCGATAATATAAGCATAATATGGCTAATAATATGAGTTAGATTGATAATAATAAGAGTAATAAGTATAGTAATTCTCGTTCTATCGATCATATAAGGATAATATGGCTAATAATATGAGTTAGATTGATAATAATAAGAGTAGTGAGTATAGTAATTGTAGTTCTATCGATCATTTAAGCATAATATGGCTAATAATATGAGTTAGATTCATAATAATAAGAGTAATAAGTATAGTAATTGTCGTTCTATCGATCATATAAGCATAATATGGCTAATAATATGAGTTAGATTGATAACAATAAGAGTAATAAGTATAGTAATTGTCGTTCTCTCGATCATATAAGCATAATATGGCTAATAATATGAGTTAGAGTGATAATACTAAGAGTAGTGAGTACAGTAATTCTCATTCCATCGATCACATAAGCATAATATGGCTAATAATGTGAGTTAGATTGATAATAATAGCAGTAATAAGTACAGTAATTGTCGTTCTATCGATAATATAAGCATAATATGGCTAGTAATATGAGTTAGATTGATAATACGAAGAGTAGTGAGTACAGTAATTCGCGTTCTATCGATCATATAAGCATAATATGTCTAATAATATGAGTTAGATTGATAATAATAAGAGTAATGAGTATAGTAATTGTAGTTCTATCGATCACTGAAGCATAATATGGCTAATAATATGAGTTAGATTGATAATAATAAGAGTAATGAGTATAGTAATTGTAGTCCTATCGATCATATCTGCATAATATGGTTAATAATATGAGTTATATTCATAATAATAACAGTAATAAGTATAGTAATTGTCGTTCTATCGATAATATAACCATAATATGGCTAATAATATGAGTTAGATTGATAATAATAAGAGTAATAATAATAGTAATTCTCATTCTATCGATCATATAAGCATAATATGGTTAATAATATGAGTTAGATTGATAATAATAAGAGTAATAAGTATAGTATTTGTCGTTCTATCGATCATATAAGCATAATATGGCTAATAATATGAGTTAGATTGATAATAATAAGAGTAATAAGTATAGTAATTGTCGTTCTCTCGATCATATAAGCATAATATGGCTAATAATATGAGTTAGAGTGATAATACTAAGAGTAGTGAGTGTAGTAATTCTCATTCTATCGATCATATAAGCATAATATGGCTAATAATATGAGTTAGATTGATAATAATAACAGTAATAAGTATAGTAATTGTCGTTCTATCGATCATTTAAGCATAATATGGCTAATAATATGAGTTAGATTCATAATAATAAGAGTAATAAGTATAGTAATTGTCGTTCTATCGATCATATAAGCATAATATGGCTAATAATATGAGTTAGAGTGATAATACTAAGAGTAGTGAGTATAGTAATTCTCGTTCTATCGATCATATAAGCATAATATGGCTAATAATATGAGTTAGATTGATAATAATAAGAGTAATAAGTATAGTAATTGTCGTTATATCGATCATATAACCATAATATGGCTAATAGCATAAGTTAGATTGATAATAATAAGAGTAATGTGTATAGTAATTGTCGTTCTATCGATCATATCTGCATAATATGGTTAATAATATGAGTTAGATTGATAATAGTGAGTGTAATAAATATAGTAATTGTCGTTCTATCGCTCATATAAGCACAATATGGCTAATAATATGAGTTCGATTGACAATAATAAGAGTAATAAGTATAGTAATTGTCGTTCTATCGATCATATAAGCATAATATGGCTAATAATATGAGTTGGATTGATAATAATAAGTGTAAAAAGTATAGTAATTGTCGTTCGATCGATCATATCTGCATAATATGGTTAATAATATGAGTTAGATTGATAATAATAAGAGTAATGAGTATAGTAATTGTAGCTCTATCGATCATATCTGCTTAATATGGCTAATAATATGAGTTAGATTGATAATAATAAGAGTAATAAGTATAGTAATTGTCGTTATATCGATCATATAACCATAATATGGCTAATAGCATAAGTTAGATTGATAATAATAAGAGTAATGTGTATAGTAATTGTCGTTCTATCGATCATATCTGCATAATATGGTTAATAATATGAGTTAGATTGATAATAGTGAGTGTAATAAATATAGTAATTGTCGTTCTATCGCTCATATAAGCATAATATGGTTAATAATATGAGTTCGATTGACAATAATAAGAGTAATAAGTATAGTATTTGTCGTTCTATCGATCATATAAGCATAATATGGCTAATAATATGAGTTAGATTGATAATAATAAGAGTAATAAGTATAGTAATTGTCGTTCTCTCGATCATATAAGCATAATATGGCTAATAATATGAGTTAGAGTGATAATACTAAGAGTAGTGAGTGTAGTAATTCTCATTCTATCGATCATATAAGCATAATATGGCTAATAATATGAGTTAGATTGATAATAATAACAGTAATAAGTATAGTAATTGTCGTTCTATCGATCATTTAAGCATAATATGGCTAATAATATGAGTTAGATTCATAATAATAAGAGTAATAAGTATAGTAATTGTCGTTCTATCGATCATATAAGCATAATATGGCTAATAATATGAGTTAGAGTGATAATACTAAGAGTAGTGAGTATAGTAATTCTCGTTCTATCGATCATATAAGCATAATATGGCTAATAATATGAGTTAGATTGATAATAATAAGAGTAATAAGTATAGTAATTGTCGTTATATCGATCATATAACCATAATATGGCTAATAGCATAAGTTAGATTGATAATAATAAGAGTAATGTGTATAGTAATTGTCGTTCTATCGATCATATCTGCATAATATGGTTAATAATATGAGTTAGATTGATAATAGTGAGTGTAATAAATATAGTAATTGTCGTTCTATCGCTCATATAAGCACAATATGGCTAATAATATGAGTTCGATTGACAATAATAAGAGTAATAAGTATAGTAATTGTCGTTCTATCGATCATATAAGCATAATATGGCTAATAATATGAGTTGGATTGATAATAATAAGTGTAAAAAGTATAGTAATTGTCGTTCGATCGATCATATCTGCATAATATGGTTAATAATATGAGTTAGATTGATAATAATAAGAGTAATGAGTATAGTAATTGTAGCTCTATCGATCATATCTGCTTAATATGGCTAATAATATGAGTTAGATTGATAATAATAAGAGTAATAAGTATAGTAATTGTCGTTATATCGATCATATAACCATAATATGGCTAATAGCATAAG
Source organism: Megachile rotundata (assembly GCF_050947335.1). Lineage (NCBI taxonomy): Eukaryota > Metazoa > Arthropoda > Insecta > Hymenoptera > Megachilidae > Megachile > Megachile rotundata. The sequence goes on along the minus strand of NW_027474017.1, from coordinate 61,209 downwards.
TTAGATTGATAATAATAAGAGTAATGTGTATAGTAATTGTCGTTCTATCGATCATATCTGCATAATATGGTTAATAATATGAGTTAGATTGATAATAGTGAGTGTAATAAATATAGTAATTGTCGTTCTATCGCTCATATAAGCACAATATGGCTAATAATATGAGTTCGATTGACAATAATAAGAGTAATAAGTATAGTAATTGTCGTTCTATCGATCATATAAGCATAATATGGCTAATAATATGAGTTGGATTGATAATAATAAGTGTAAAAAGTATAGTAATTGTCGTTCGATCGATCATATCTGCATAATATGGTTAATAATATGAGTTAGATTGATAATAATAAGAGTAATGAGTATAGTAATTGTAGCTCTATCGATCATATCTGCTTAATATGGTTAATAATATGAGTTTGAATGATAATAATAAGAGTAATAAGTATAGTAATTGTCGTTCTATCGATCATATCTGCATAATATGGTTAATAATATGAGTTAGATTGATAATAGTGAGTGTAATAAGTATAGTGAATGTCGTTCTATCGATCATATCAGCATAATACGGGTAATAATATGAGTTGGATTGATAATAATAAGAGTAATGAGTATAGTAATTGTAGGTCTATCGATCATATAAGCATAATATGGCTAATAATATGAGTCAGATTCATAATAATAACAGTAATAAGTATAGTAATTGTCGTTCTATCGATCATATAAGCATAATATGGCTAATAATATGAGTAAGATTCATAATAATAAGAGTAATAAGTATAGTAATTGTCGTTCTATCGATCATTTAAGCATAATATGGCGAATAATATGAGTTGGGTTGATAAAAATAAGAATAATAAGTATAGTAATTGTCGTTCTATCGATCATATAAGCATACTATGGCTAATAATATGAGTTAGGTTGATAATAATAAGAGTAATAAGTATAGTAAATGTCGTGCTATCGATCATATCTGCATAATATGGTTAATAATATGAGTTAGATTGATAATAGTGAGTGTAATAAGTATAGTAATTGTAGTTCTATCGCTCATATAAGCACAATATGGCTAATAATATGAGTTAGATTGATAATAATAAGAGTAATAAGTATAGTAATTGTCGTTCTATCGATCATATAAGCATAATATGGCTAATAATATGAGTTAGATTGATAATAATAAGTGTAATAAGTATAGTAATTGTCGTTCTATCGATCATAATTGCATAATATGGTTAATAATATGAGTTAGATTGATAATAATAAGAGCAATAAGTATAGTAATTGTCGTACTATCGATCATATAAGCATAATATGGCTAATAATATGAGTTAGATTGATAATAATAAGTGTGAAAAGTAGAGTAATTGTCGTTCGATCGATCATATCTGCATAATATGGTTAATAATATGAGTTAGATTGATAATAATAAGAGTAATGAGTATAGTAATTGTCGTACTATCGATCATATAAGCATAATATGGCTAATAATGTGAGTTAGATTGATAATAGTGAGTGCAATAAATATAGTAATTGTCGTTCTATCGCTCATATAAGCACAATATGGCTAATAATATGAGTTAGATTGATAATAATAAGAGTAATAAGAATAGTAATTGTCGTTCTATCGATCATATAAGCATAATATGGCTAATAATATGAGTTAGATTGATAATAATAAGAGTAGTGAGTATAGTAATTGTAGTTCTATCGATCATTTAAGCATAATATGGCTAATAATATGAGTTAGATTCATAATAATAAGAGTAATAAGTATAGTAATTGTCGTTCTATCGATCATATAAGCATAATATGGCTAATAATATGAGTTAGATTGATAATAATAAGTGTAATAAGTATAGTAATTGTCGTTCTATCGATCATAATTGCATAATATGGTTAATAATATGAGTTAGATTGATAATAATAAGAGCAATGAGTATAGTAATTGTCGTACTATCGATCATATAAGCATAATATGGCTAATAATATGAGTTAGATTGATAATAATAAGTGTGAAAAGTAGAGTAATTGTCGTTCGATCGATCATATCTGCATAATATGGTTAATAATATGAGTTAGATTGATAATAATAAGAGTAATGAGTATAGTAATTGTCGTACTATCGATCATATAAGCATAATATGGCTAATAATGTGAGTTAGATTGATAATAGTGAGTGCAATAAATATAGTAATTGTCGTTCTATCGCTCATATAAGCACAATATGGCTAATAATATGAGTTAGATTGATAATAATAAGAGTAATAAGAATAGTAATTGTCGTTCTATCGATCATATAAGCATAATATGGCTAATTATATGAGTTAGATTGATAATAATAACAGTAATAAGTATAGTAATTGTCGTTCTATCGATAATATAAGCATAATATGGCTAATAATATGAGTTAGATTGATAATAATAAGAGTAATAAGTATAGTAATTCTCGTTCTATCGATCATATAAGGATAATATGGCTAATAATATGAGTTAGATTGATAATAATAAGAGTAGTGAGTATAGTAATTGTAGTTCTATCGATCATTTAAGCATAATATGGCTAATAATATGAGTTAGATTCATAATAATAAGAGTAATAAGTATAGTAATTGTCGTTCTATCGATCATATAAGCATAATATGGCTAATAATATGAGTTAGATTGATAACAATAAGAGTAATAAGTATAGTAATTGTCGTTCTCTCGATCATATAAGCATAATATGGCTAATAATATGAGTTAGAGTGATAATACTAAGAGTAGTGAGTACAGTAATTCTCATTCCATCGATCACATAAGCATAATATGGCTAATAATGTGAGTTAGATTGATAATAATAGCAGTAATAAGTACAGTAATTGTCGTTCTATCGATAATATAAGCATAATATGGCTAGTAATATGAGTTAGATTGATAATACGAAGAGTAGTGAGTACAGTAATTCGCGTTCTATCGATCATATAAGCATAATATGTCTAATAATATGAGTTAGATTGATAATAATAAGAGTAATGAGTATAGTAATTGTAGTTCTATCGATCACTGAAGCATAATATGGCTAATAATATGAGTTAGATTGATAATAATAAGAGTAATGAGTATAGTAATTGTAGTCCTATCGATCATATCTGCATAATATGGTTAATAATATGAGTTATATTCATAATAATAACAGTAATAAGTATAGTAATTGTCGTTCTATCGATAATATAACCATAATATGGCTAATAATATGAGTTAGATTGATAATAATAAGAGTAATAATAATAGTAATTCTCATTCTATCGATCATATAAGCATAATATGGTTAATAATATGAGTTAGATTGATAATAATAAGAGTAATAAGTATAGTATTTGTCGTTCTATCGATCATATAAGCATAATATGGCTAATAATATGAGTTAGATTGATAATAATAAGAGTAATAAGTATAGTAATTGTCGTTCTCTCGATCATATAAGCATAATATGGCTAATAATATGAGTTAGAGTGATAATACTAAGAGTAGTGAGTGTAGTAATTCTCATTCTATCGATCATATAAGCATAATATGGCTAATAATATGAGTTAGATTGATAATAATAACAGTAATAAGTATAGTAATTGTCGTTCTATCGATCATTTAAGCATAATATGGCTAATAATATGAGTTAGATTCATAATAATAAGAGTAATAAGTATAGTAATTGTCGTTCTATCGATCATATAAGCATAATATGGCTAATAATATGAGTTAGAGTGATAATACTAAGAGTAGTGAGTATAGTAATTCTCGTTCTATCGATCATATAAGCATAATATGGCTAATAATATGAGTTAGATTGATAATAATAAGAGTAATAAGTATAGTAATTGTCGTTATATCGATCATATAACCATAATATGGCTAATAGCATAAGTTAGATTGATAATAATAAGAGTAATGTGTATAGTAATTGTCGTTCTATCGATCATATCTGCATAATATGGTTAATAATATGAGTTAGATTGATAATAGTGAGTGTAATAAATATAGTAATTGTCGTTCTATCGCTCATATAAGCACAATATGGCTAATAATATGAGTTCGATTGACAATAATAAGAGTAATAAGTATAGTAATTGTCGTTCTATCGATCATATAAGCATAATATGGCTAATAATATGAGTTGGATTGATAATAATAAGTGTAAAAAGTATAGTAATTGTCGTTCGATCGATCATATCTGCATAATATGGTTAATAATATGAGTTAGATTGATAATAATAAGAGTAATGAGTATAGTAATTGTAGCTCTATCGATCATATCTGCTTAATATGGCTAATAATATGAGTTAGATTGATAATAATAAGAGTAATAAGTATAGTAATTGTCGTTATATCGATCATATAACCATAATATGGCTAATAGCATAAGTTAGATTGATAATAATAAGAGTAATGTGTATAGTAATTGTCGTTCTATCGATCATATCTGCATAATATGGTTAATAATATGAGTTAGATTGATAATAGTGAGTGTAATAAATATAGTAATTGTCGTTCTATCGCTCATATAAGCACAATATGGCTAATAATATGAGTTCGATTGACAATAATAAGAGTAATAAGTATAGTAATTGTCGTTCTATCGATCATATAAGCATAATATGGCTAATAATATGAGTTGGATTGATAATAATAAGTGTAAAAAGTATAGTAATTGTCGTTCGATCGATCATATCTGCATAATATGGTTAATAATATGAGTTAGATTGATAATAATAAGAGTAATGAGTATAGTAATTGTAGCTCTATCGATCATATCTGCTTAATATGGTTAATAATATGAGTTTGAATGATAATAATAAGAGTAATAAGTATAGTAATTGTCGTTCTATCGATCATATCTGCATAATATGGTTAATAATATGAGTTAGATTGATAATAGTGAGTGTAATAAGTATAGTGAATGTCGTTCTATCGATCATATCAGCATAATACGGGTAATAATATGAGTTGGATTGATAATAATAAGAGTAATGAGTATAGTAATTGTAGGTCTATCGATCATATAAGCATAATATGGCTAATAATATGAGTCAGATTCATAATAATAACAGTAATAAGTATAGTAATTGTCGTTCTATCGATCATATAAGCATAATATGGCTAATAATATGAGTAAGATTCATAATAATAAGAGTAATAAGTATAGTAATTGTCGTTCTATCGATCATTTAAGCATAATATGGCGAATAATATGAGTTGGGTTGATAAAAATAAGAATAATAAGTATAGTAATTGTCGTTCTATCGATCATATAAGCATACTATGGCTAATAATATGAGTTAGGTTGATAATAATAAGAGTAATAAGTATAGTAAATGTCGTGCTATCGATCATATCTGCATAATATGGTTAATAATATGAGTTAGATTGATAATAGTGAGTGTAATAAGTATAGTAATTGTAGTTCTATCGCTCATATAAGCACAATATGGCTAATAATATGAGTTAGATTGATAATAATAAGAGTAATAAGTATAGTAATTGTCGTTCTATCGATCATATAAGCATAATATGGCTAATAATATGAGTTAGATTGATAATAATAAGTGTAATAAGTATAGTAATTGTCGTTCTATCGATCATAATTGCATAATATGGTTAATAATATGAGTTAGATTGATAATAATAAGAGCAATAAGTATAGTAATTGTCGTACTATCGATCATATAAGCATAATATGGCTAATAATATGAGTTAGATTGATAATAATAAGTGTGAAAAGTAGAGTAATTGTCGTTCGATCGATCATATCTGCATAATATGGTTAATAATATGAGTTAGATTGATAATAATAAGAGTAATGAGTATAGTAATTGTCGTACTATCGATCATATAAGCATAATATGGCTAATAATGTGAGTTAGATTGATAATAGTGAGTGCAATAAATATAGTAATTGTCGTTCTATCGCTCATATAAGCACAATATGGCTAATAATATGAGTTAGATTGATAATAATAAGAGTAATAAGAATAGTAATTGTCGTTCTATCGATCATATAAGCATAATATGGCTAATAATATGAGTTAGATTGATAATAATAAGAGTAGTGAGTATAGTAATTGTAGTTCTATCGATCATTTAAGCATAATATGGCTAATAATATGAGTTAGATTCATAATAATAAGAGTAATAAGTATAGTAATTGTCGTTCTATCGATCATATAAGCATAATATGGCTAATAATATGAGTTAGATTGATAATAATAAGTGTAATAAGTATAGTAATTGTCGTTCTATCGATCATAATTGCATAATATGGTTAATAATATGAGTTAGATTGATAATAATAAGAGCAATGAGTATAGTAATTGTCGTACTATCGATCATATAAGCATAATATGGCTAATAATATGAGTTAGATTGATAATAATAAGTGTGAAAAGTAGAGTAATTGTCGTTCGATCGATCATATCTGCATAATATGGTTAATAATATGAGTTAGATTGATAATAATAAGAGTAATGAGTATAGTAATTGTCGTACTATCGATCATATAAGCATAATATGGCTAATAATGTGAGTTAGATTGATAATAGTGAGTGCAATAAATATAGTAATTGTCGTTCTATCGCTCATATAAGCACAATATGGCTAATAATATGAGTTAGATTGATAATAATAAGAGTAATAAGAATAGTAATTGTCGTTCTATCGATCATATAAGCATAATATGGCTAATTATATGAGTTAGATTGATAATAATAACAGTAATAAGTATAGTAATTGTCGTTCTATCGATAATATAAGCATAATATGGCTAATAATATGAGTTAGATTGATAATAATAAGAGTAATAAGTATAGTAATTCTCGTTCTATCGATCATATAAGGATAATATGGCTAATAATATGAGTTAGATTGATAATAATAAGAGTAGTGAGTATAGTAATTGTAGTTCTATCGATCATTTAAGCATAATATGGCTAATAATATGAGTTAGATTCATAATAATAAGAGTAATAAGTATAGTAATTGTCGTTCTATCGATCATATAAGCATAATATGGCTAATAATATGAGTTAGATTGATAACAATAAGAGTAATAAGTATAGTAATTGTCGTTCTCTCGATCATATAAGCATAATATGGCTAATAATATGAGTTAGAGTGATAATACTAAGAGTAGTGAGTACAGTAATTCTCATTCCATCGATCACATAAGCATAATATGGCTAATAATGTGAGTTAGATTGATAATAATAGCAGTAATAAGTACAGTAATTGTCGTTCTATCGATAATATAAGCATAATATGGCTAGTAATATGAGTTAGATTGATAATACGAAGAGTAGTGAGTACAGTAATTCGCGTTCTATCGATCATATAAGCATAATATGTCTAATAATATGAGTTAGATTGATAATAATAAGAGTAATGAGTATAGTAATTGTAGTTCTATCGATCACTGAAGCATAATATGGCTAATAATATGAGTTAGATTGATAATAATAAGAGTAATGAGTATAGTAATTGTAGTCCTATCGATCATATCTGCATAATATGGTTAATAATATGAGTTATATTCATAATAATAACAGTAATAAGTATAGTAATTGTCGTTCTATCGATAATATAACCATAATATGGCTAATAATATGAGTTAGATTGATAATAATAAGAGTAATAATAATAGTAATTCTCATTCTATCGATCATATAAGCATAATATGGTTAATAATATGAGTTAGATTGATAATAATAAGAGTAATAAGTATAGTATTTGTCGTTCTATCGATCATATAAGCATAATATGGCTAATAATATGAGTTAGATTGATAATAATAAGAGTAATAAGTATAGTAATTGTCGTTCTCTCGATCATATAAGCATAATATGGCTAATAATATGAGTTAGAGTGATAATACTAAGAGTAGTGAGTGTAGTAATTCTCATTCTATCGATCATATAAGCATAATATGGCTAATAATATGAGTTAGATTGATAATAATAACAGTAATAAGTATAGTAATTGTCGTTCTATCGATCATTTAAGCATAATATGGCTAATAATATGAGTTAGATTCATAATAATAAGAGTAATAAGTATAGTAATTGTCGTTCTATCGATCATATAAGCATAATATGGCTAATAATATGAGTTAGAGTGATAATACTAAGAGTAGTGAGTATAGTAATTCTCGTTCTATCGATCATATAAGCATAATATGGCTAATAATATGAGTTAGATTGATAATAATAAGAGTAATAAGTATAGTAATTGTCGTTATATCGATCATATAACCATAATATGGCTAATAGCATAAGTTAGATTGATAATAATAAGAGTAATGTGTATAGTAATTGTCGTTCTATCGATCATATCTGCATAATATGGTTAATAATATGAGTTAGATTGATAATAGTGAGTGTAATAAATATAGTAATTGTCGTTCTATCGCTCATATAAGCACAATATGGCTAATAATATGAGTTCGATTGACAATAATAAGAGTAATAAGTATAGTAATTGTCGTTCTATCGATCATATAAGCATAATATGGCTAATAATATGAGTTGGATTGATAATAATAAGTGTAAAAAGTATAGTAATTGTCGTTCGATCGATCATATCTGCATAATATGGTTAATAATATGAGTTAGATTGATAATAATAAGAGTAATGAGTATAGTAATTGTAGCTCTATCGATCATATCTGCTTAATATGGCTAATAATATGAGTTAGATTGATAATAATAAGAGTAATAAGTATAGTAATTGTCGTTATATCGATCATATAACCATAATATGGCTAATAGCATAAGTTAGATTGATAATAATAAGAGTAATGTGTATAGTAATTGTCGTTCTATCGATCATATCTGCATAATATGGTTAATAATATGAGTTAGATTGATAATAGTGAGTGTAATAAATATAGTAATTGTCGTTCTATCGCTCATATAAGCACAATATGGCTAATAATATGAGTTCGATTGACAATAATAAGAGTAATAAGTATAGTAATTGTCGTTCTATCGATCATATAAGCATAATATGGCTAATAATATGAGTTGGATTGATAATAATAAGTGTAAAAAGTATAGTAATTGTCGTTCGATCGATCATATCTGCATAATATGGTTAATAATATGAGTTAGATTGATAATAATAAGAGTAATGAGTATAGTAATTGTAGCTCTATCGATCATATCTGCTTAATATGGTTAATAATATGAGTTTGAATGATAATAATAAGAGTAATAAGTATAGTAATTGTCGTTCTATCGATCATATCTGCATAATATGGTTAATAATATGAGTTAGATTGATAATAGTGAGTGTAATAAGTATAGTGAATGTCGTTCTATCGATCATATCAGCATAATACGGGTAATAATATGAGTTGGATTGATAATAATAAGAGTAATGAGTATAGTAATTGTAGGTCTATCGATCATATAAGCATAATATGGCTAATAATATGAGTCAGATTCATAATAATAACAGTAATAAGTATAGTAATTGTCGTTCTATCGATCATATAAGCATAATATGGCTAATAATATGAGTAAGATTCATAATAATAAGAGTAATAAGTATAGTAATTGTCGTTCTATCGATCATTTAAGCATAATATGGCGAATAATATGAGTTGGGTTGATAAAAATAAGAATAATAAGTATAGTAATTGTCGTTCTATCGATCATATAAGCATACTATGGCTAATAATATGAGTTAGGTTGATAATAATAAGAGTAATAAGTATAGTAAATGTCGTGCTATCGATCATATCTGCATAATATGGTTAATAATATGAGTTAGATTGATAATAGTGAGTGTAATAAGTATAGTAATTGTAGTTCTATCGCTCATATAAGCACAATATGGCTAATAATATGAGTTAGATTGATAATAATAAGAGTAATAAGTATAGTAATTGTCGTTCTATCGATCATATAAGCATAATATGGCTAATAATATGAGTTAGATTGATAATAATAAGTGTAATAAGTATAGTAATTGTCGTTCTATCGATCATAATTGCATAATATGGTTAATAATATGAGTTAGATTGATAATAATAAGAGCAATAAGTATAGTAATTGTCGTACTATCGATCATATAAGCATAATATGGCTAATAATATGAGTTAGATTGATAATAATAAGTGTGAAAAGTAGAGTAATTGTCGTTCGATCGATCATATCTGCATAATATGGTTAATAATATGAGTTAGATTGATAATAATAAGAGTAATGAGTATAGTAATTGTCGTACTATCGATCATATAAGCATAATATGGCTAATAATGTGAGTTAGATTGATAATAGTGAGTGCAATAAATATAGTATTTGTCGTTCTATCGCTCATATAAGCACAATATGGCTAATAATATGAGTTAGATTGATAATAATAAGAGTAATAAGAATAGTAATTGTCGTTCTATCGATCATATAAGCATAATATGGCTAATTATATGAGTTAGATTGATAATAATAACAGTAATAAGTATAGCAATTGTCGTTCTATCGATAATATAAGCATAATATGGCTAATAATATGAGTCAGATTCATAATAATAACAGTAATAAGTATAGTAATTGTCGTTCTATCGATCATATAAGCATAATATGGCTAATAATATGAGTAAGATTGATAATAATAAGAGTAATAAGTATAGTAATTGTAGTTCTATCGATCATTTAAGCATAATATGGCGAATAATATGAGTTGGGTTGATAAAAATAAGAATAATAAGTATAGTAATTGTCGTTCTATCGATCATATAAGCATACTATGGCTAATAATATGAGTTAGGTTGATAATAATAAGAGTAATAAGTATAGTAAATGTCGTGCTATCGATCATATCTGCATAATATGGTTAATAATATGAGTTAGATTGATAATAGTGAGTGTAATAAGTATAGTAATTGTAGTTCTATCGCTCATATAAGCACAATGTGGCTAATAATATGAGTTAGATTGATAATAATAAGAGTAATAAGTATAGTAATTGTCGTTCTATCGATCATATAAGCATAATATGGCTAATAATATGAGTTAGATTGATAATAATAAGTGTAATAAGTATAGTAATTGTCGTTCTATCGATCATAATTGCATAATATGGTTAATAATATGAGTTAGATTGATAATAATAAGAGCAATAAGTATAGTAATTGTCGTACTATCGATCATATAAGCATAATATGGCTAATAATATGAGTTAGATTGATAATAATAAGTGTGAAAAGTAGAGTAATTGTCGTTCGATCGATCATATCTGCATAATATGGTTAATAATATGAGTTAGATTGATAATAATAAGAGTAATGAGTATAGTAATTGTCGTACTATCGATCATATAAGCATAATATGGCTAATAATGTGAGTTAGATTGATAATAGTGAGTGCAATAAATATAGTAATTGTCGTTCTATCGCTCATATAAGCACAATATGGCTAATAATATGAGTTAGATTGATAATAATAAGAGTAATAAGAATAGTAATTGTCGTTCTATCGATCATATAAGCATAATATGGCTAATTATATGAGTTAGATTGATAATAATAACAGTAATAAGTATAGCAATTGTCGTTCTATCGATAATATAAGCATAATATGGCTAATAATATGAGTTAGATTGATAATAATAAGAGTAATAAGTATAGTAATTCTCGTTCTATCGATCTTATAAGGATAATATGGCTAATAATATGAGTTAGATTGATAATAATAAGAGTAGTGAGTATAGTAATTGTAGTTCTATCGATCATTTAAGCATAATATGGCTAATAATATGAGTTAGATTCATAATAATAAGAGTAATAAGTATAGTAATTGTCGTTCTATCGATCATATAAGCATAATATGGCTAATAATATGAGTTAGATTGATAACAATAAGAGTAATAAGTATAGTAATTGTCGTTCTCTCGATCATATAAGCATAATATGGCTAATAATATGAGTTAGATTGATAATAATAAGAGTAGTGAGTATAGTAATTGTAGTTCTATCGATCATTTAAGCATAATATGGCTAATAATATGAGTTAGATTCATAATAATAAGAGTAATAAGTATAGTAATTGTCGTTCTATCGATCATATAAGCATAATATGGCTAATAATATGAGTTAGATTGATAATAATAAGTGTAATAAGTATAGTAATTGTCGTTCTATCGATCATAATTGCATAATATGGTTAATAATATGAGTTAGATTGATAATAATAAGAGCAATGAGTATAGTAATTGTCGTACTATCGATCATATAAGCATAATATGGCTAATAATATGAGTTAGATTGATAATAATAAGTGTGAAAAGTAGAGTAATTGTCGTTCGATCGATCATATCTGCATAATATGGTTAATAATATGAGTTAGATTGATAATAATAAGAGTAATGAGTATAGTAATTGTCGTACTATCGATCATATAAGCATAATATGGCTAATAATGTGAGTTAGATTGATAATAGTGAGTGCAATAAATATAGTAATTGTCGTTCTATCGCTCATATAAGCACAATATGGCTAATAATATGAGTTAGATTGATAATAATAAGAGTAATAAGAATAGTAATTGTCGTTCTATCGATCATATAAGCATAATATGGCTAATTATATGAGTTAGATTGATAATAATAACAGTAATAAGTATAGTAATTGTCGTTCTATCGATAATATAAGCATAATATGGCTAATAATATGAGTTAGATTGATAATAATAAGAGTAATAAGTATAGTAATTCTCGTTCTATCGATCATATAAGGATAATATGGCTAATAATATGAGTTAGATTGATAATAATAAGAGTAGTGAGTATAGTAATTGTAGTTCTATCGATCATTTAAGCATAATATGGCTAATAATATGAGTTAGATTCATAATAATAAGAGTAATAAGTATAGTAATTGTCGTTCTATCGATCATATAAGCATAATATGGCTAATAATATGAGTTAGATTGATAACAATAAGAGTAATAAGTATAGTAATTGTCGTTCTCTCGATCATATAAGCATAATATGGCTAATAATATGAGTTAGAGTGATAATACTAAGAGTAGTGAGTACAGTAATTCTCATTCCATCGATCACATAAGCATAATATGGCTAATAATGTGAGTTAGATTGATAATAATAGCAGTAATAAGTACAGTAATTGTCGTTCTATCGATAATATAAGCATAATATGGCTAGTAATATGAGTTAGATTGATAATACGAAGAGTAGTGAGTACAGTAATTCGCGTTCTATCGATCATATAAGCATAATATGTCTAATAATATGAGTTAGATTGATAATAATAAGAGTAATGAGTATAGTAATTGTAGTTCTATCGATCACTGAAGCATAATATGGCTAATAATATGAGTTAGATTGATAATAATAAGAGTAATGAGTATAGTAATTGTAGTCCTATCGATCATATCTGCATAATATGGTTAATAATATGAGTTATATTCATAATAATAACAGTAATAAGTATAGTAATTGTCGTTCTATCGATAATATAACCATAATATGGCTAATAATATGAGTTAGATTGATAATAATAAGAGTAATAATAATAGTAATTCTCATTCTATCGATCATATAAGCATAATATGGTTAATAATATGAGTTAGATTGATAATAATAAGAGTAATAAGTATAGTATTTGTCGTTCTATCGATCATATAAGCATAATATGGCTAATAATATGAGTTAGATTGATAATAATAAGAGTAATAAGTATAGTAATTGTCGTTCTCTCGATCATACAAGCATAATATGGCTAATAATATGAGTTAGAGTGATAATACTAAGAGTAGTGAGTGTAGTAATTCTCATTCTATCGATCATATAAGCATAATATGGCTAATAATATGAGTTAGATTGATAATAATAACAGTAATAAGTATAGTAATTGTCGTTCTATCGATCATTTAAGCATAATATGGCTAATAATATGAGTTAGATTCATAATAATAAGAGTAATAAGTATAGTAATTGTCGTTCTATCGATCATATAAGCATAATATGGCTAATAATATGAGTTAGAGTGATAATACTAAGAGTAGTGAGTATAGTAATTCTCGTTCTATCGATCATATAAGCATAATATGGCTAATAATATGAGTTAGATTGATAATAATAAGAGTAATAAGTATAGTAATTGTCGTTATATCGATCATATAACCATAATATGGCTAATAGCATAAGTTAGATTGATAATAATAAGAGTAATGTGTATAGTAATTGTCGTTCTATCGATCATATCTGCATAATATGGTTAATAATATGAGTTAGATTGATAATAGTGAGTGTAATAAATATAGTAATTGTCGTTCTATCGCTCATATAAGCACAATATGGCTAATAATATGAGTTCGATTGACAATAATAAGAGTAATAAGTATAGTAATTGTCGTTCTATCGATCATATAAGCATAATATGGCTAATAATATGAGTTGGATTGATAATAATAAGTGTAAAAAGTATAGTAATTGTCGTTCGATCGATCATATCTGCATAATATGGTTAATAATATGAGTTAGATTGATAATAATAAGAGTAATGAGTATAGTAATTGTAGCTCTATCGATCATATCTGCTTAATATGGTTAATAATATGAGTTTGAATGATAATAATAAGAGTAATAAGTATAGTAATTGTCGTTCTATCGATCATATCTGCATAATATGGTTAATAATATGAGTTAGATTGATAATAGTGAGTGTAATAAGTATAGTGAATGTCGTTCTATCGATCATATCAGCATAATACGGGTAATAATATGAGTTGGATTGATAATAATAAGAGTAATGAGTATAGTAATTGTAGGTCTATCGATCATATAAGCATAATATGGCTAATAATATGAGTCAGATTCATAATAATAACAGTAATAAGTATAGTAATTGTCGTTCTATCGATCATATAAGCACAATATGGCTAATAATATGAGTAAGATTCATAATAATAAGAGTAATAAGTATAGTAATTGTCGTTCTATCGATCATTTAAGCATAATATGGCGAATAATATGAGTTGGGTTGATAAAAATAAGAATAATAAGTATAGTAATTGTCGTTCTATCGATCATATAAGCATACTATGGCTAATAATATGAGTTAGGTTGATAATAATAAGAGTAATAAGTATAGTAAATGTCGTGCTATCGATCATATCTGCATAATATGGTTAATAATATGAGTTAGATTGATAATAGTGAGTGTAATAAGTATAGTAATTGTAGTTCTATCGCTCATATAAGCACAATATGGCTAATAATATGAGTTAGATTGATAATAATAAGAGTAATAAGTATAGTAATTGTCGTTCTATCGATCATATAAGCATAATATGGCTAATAATATGAGTTAGATTGATAATAATAAGTGTAATAAGTATAGTAATTGTCGTTCTATCGATCATAATTGCATAATATGGTTAATAATATGAGTTAGATTGATAATAATAAGAGCAATAAGTATAGTAATTGTCGTACTATCGATCATATAAGCATAATATGGCTAATAATATGAGTTAGATTGATAATAATAAGTGTGAAAAGTAGAGTAATTGTCGTTCGATCGATCATATCTGCATAATATGGTTAATAATATGAGTTAGATTGATAATAATAAGAGTAATGAGTATAGTAATTGTCGTACTATCGATCATATAAGCATAATATGGCTAATAATGTGAGTTAGATTGATAATAGTGAGTGCAATAAATATAGTAATTGTCGTTCTATCGCTCATATAAGCACAATATGGCTAATAATATGAGTTAGATTGATAATAATAAGAGTAATAAGAATAGTAATTGTCGTTCTATCGATCATATAAGCATAATATGGCTAATAATATGAGTTAGATTGATAATAATAACAGTAACAAGTATAGCAATTGTCGTTCTATCGATAATATAAGCATAATATGGCTAATAATATGAGTTAGATTGATAATAATAAGAGTAATAAGTATAGTAATTCTCGTTCTATCGATCTTATAAGGATAATATGGCTAATAATATGAGTTAGATTGATAATAATAAGAGTAGTGAGTATAGTAATTGTAGTTCTATCGATCATTTATCCATAATATGGCTAATAATATGAGTTAGATTCATAATAATAAGAGTAATAAGTATAGTAATTGTCGTTCTATCGATCATATAAGCATAATATGGCTAATAATATGAGTTAGATTGATAACAATAAGAGTAATAAGTATAGTAATTGTCGTTCTCTCGATCATATAAGCATAATATGGCTAATAATATGAGTTAGAGTGATAATACTAAGAGTAGTGAGTACAGTAATTCTCATTCCATCGATCACATAAGCATAATATGGCTAATAATGTGAGTTAGATTGATAATAATAGCAGTAATAAGTACAGTAATTGTCGTTCTATCGATAATATAAGCATAATATGGCTAGTAATATGAGTTAGATTGATAATACTAAGAGTAGTGAGTACAGTAATTCGCGTTCTATCGATCATATAAGCATAATATGTCTAATAATATGAGTTAGATTGATAATAATAAGAGTAATGAGTATAGTAATTGTAGTTCTATCGATCATTGAAGCATAATATGGCTAATAATATGAGTTAGATTGATAATAATAAGAGTAATGAGTATAGTAATTGTAGTCCTATCGATCATATCTGCATAATATGGTTAATAATATGAGTTAGATTCATAATAATAACAGTAATAAGTATAGTAATTGTCGTTCTATCGATCATATAAGCATAATATGGCTAATAATATGAGTTAGATTGATAACAATAAGAGTAATAAGTATAGTAATTGTCGTTCTCTCGATCATATAAGCATAATATGGCTAATAATATGAGTTAGAGTGATAATACTAAGAGTAGTGAGTACAGTAATTCTCATTCCATCGATCACATAAGCATAATATGGCTAATAATGTGAGTTAGATTGATAATAATAGCAGTAATAAGTACAGTAATTGTCGTTCTATCGATAATATAAGCATAATATGGCTAGTAATATGAGTTAGATTGATAATACTAAGAGTAGTGAGTACAGTAATTCGCGTTCTATCGATCATATAAGCATAATATGTCTAATAATATGAGTTAGATTGATAATAATAAGAGTAATGAGTATAGTAATTGTAGTTCTATCGATCATTGAAGCATAATATGGCTAATAATATGAGTTAGATTGATAATAATAAGAGTAATGAGTATAGTAATTGTAGTCCTATCGATCATATCTGCATAATATGGTTAATAATATGAGTTAGATTCATAATAATAACAGTAATAAGTATAGTAATTGTCGTTCTATCGATAATATAACCATAATATGGCTAATAATATGAGTTAGATTGATAATACTAAGAGTAGTGAGTATAGTAATTCTCGTTCTATCGATCATATCTGCATAATATGGTTAATAATATGAGTTAGATTCATAATAATAACAGTAATAAGTATAGTAATTGCCGTTCTATCGATAATATAACCATAATATGGCTAATAATATGAGTTAGATTGATAATACTAAGAGTAGTGAGTATAGTAATTCTCGTTCTATCGATCATATAAGCATAATATGGCTAATAATATGAGTTAGATTGATAATAATAAGAGTAATAAGTACAGTAATTGTCGTTCTATCGATCATATAAGCATAATAAGGCTAATAATATGAGTTAGAGTGATAATACTAAGAGTAGTGAGTATAGTAATTCTCATTCTATCGATCATATAAGCATAATATGGCTAATTATATGAGTTAGATTTATAATAATAAGAGTAATAAGTATAGTAATTGTCGTTCTATCGATCATATAAGCACAATATGGCTAATAATATGAGTTAGATTGATAATAATAAGAGTAATAATAATAGTAATTGTCGTTATATCGATCATATAACCATAATATGGCTAATAGCATGAGTTAGATTGATAATAATAAGAGTAATGAGTATAGTAATTGTCGTTCTATCGATCATATCTGCATAATATGGTAAATAATATGAGTTAGATTGATAATAGTGAGTGTAATAAATATAGTAATTGTCGTTCTATCGCTCATATAAGCACAATATGGCTAATAATATGAGTTAGATTGATAATAATAAGAGTAATAAGTACAGTAATTGTCGTTCTATCGATCATATAAGCATAATAAGGCTAATAATATGAGTTAGAGTGATAATACTAAGAGTAGTGAGTATAGTAATTCTCATTCTATCGATCATATAAGCATAATATGGCTAATTATATGAGTTAGATTTATAATAATAAGAGTAATAAGTATAGTAATTGTCGTTCTATCGATCATATAAGCACAATATGGCTAATAATATGAGTTAGATTGATAATAATAAGAGTAATAATAATAGTAATTGTCGTTATATCGATCATATAACCATAATATGTCTAATAGCATGAGTTAGATTGATAATAATAAGAGTAATGAGTATAGTAATTGTCGTTCTATCGATCATATCTGCATAATATGGTAAATAATATGAGTTAGATTGATAATAGTGAGTGTAATAAATATAGTAATTGTCGTTCTATCGCTCATATAAGCACAATATGGCTAATAATATGAGTTAGATTGATAATAATAAGAGTAATAAGTATAGTAATTGCCGTTCTATCGATCATATAAGCATAATATGGCTAATAATATGAGTTAGATTGATAATAATAAGTGTAATAAGTATAGTAATTGTCGTTCTATCGATCATAATTGCATAATATGGTTAATAATATGAGTTAGATTGATAATAATAAGAGCAATGAGTATAGTAATTGTCGTACTACCGATCATATAAGCATAATATGGCTAATAATATGAGTTAGATTGATAATAATAAGTGTGAAAAGTAGAGTAATTGTCGTTCGATCGATCATATCTGCATAATATGGTTAATAATATGAGTTAGATTGATAATAATAAGAGTAATGAGTATAGTAATTGTCGTACTATCGATCATATAAGCATAATATGGCTAATAATGTGAGTTAGATTGATAATAGTGAGTGCAATAAATATAGTAATTGTCGTTCTATCGCTCATATAAGCACAATATGGCTAATAATATGAGTTAGATTGATAATAATAAGAGTAATAAGAATAGTAATTGTCGTTCTATCGATCATATAAGCATAATATGGCTAATAATATGAGTTAGATTGATAATAATAAGAGTAATAAGTATAGTAATTGCCGTTCTATCGATCATATAAGCATAATATGGCTAATAATATGAGTTAGATTGATAATAATAAGTGTAATAAGTATAGTAATTGTCGTTCTATCGATCATAATTGCATAATATGGTTAGTAATATGAGTTAGATTGATAATAATAAGAGTAATGAGTATAGTAATTGTAGCTCTATCGATCATATCTGCTTAATATGGTTAATAATATGAGTTTGAATGATAATAATAAGAGTAATAAGTATAGTAATTGTCGTTCTATCGATCATATCTGCATAATATGGTTAATAATATGAGTTAGATTGATAATAGTGAGTGTAATAAGTATAGTGAATGTCGTTCTATCGATCATATCAGCATAATACGGGTAATAATATGAGTTGGATTGATAATAATAAGAGCAATGAGTATAGTAATTGTAGGTCTATCGATCATATAAGCATAATATGGCTAATAATATGAGTCAGATTCATAATAATAACAGTAATAAGTATAGTAATTGTCGTTCTATCGATCATATAAGCATAATATGGCTAATAATATGAGTAAGATTCATAATAATAAGAGTAATAAGTATAGTAATTGTCGTTCTATCGATCATTTAAGCATAATATGGCGAATAATATGAGTTGGGTTGATAAAAATAAGAATAATAAGTATAGTAATTGTCGTTCTATCGATCATATAAGCATAATATGGCTAATAATATGAGTTAGGTTGATAATAATAAGAGTAATAAGTATAGTAAATGTCGTGCTATCGATCATATCTGCATAATATGGTTAATAATATGAGTTAGATTGATAATAGTGAGTGTAATAAGTATAGTAATTGTAGTTCTATCGCTCATATAAGCACAATATGGCTAATAATATGAGTTAGATTGATAATAATAAGAGTAATAAGTATAGTAATTGTCGTTCTATCGATCATATAAGCATAATATGGCTAATAATATGAGTTAGATTGATAATAATAAGTGTAATAAGTATAGTAATTGTCGTTCTATCGATCATAATTGCATAATATGGTTAATAATATGAGTTAGATTGATAATAATAAGAGCAATGAGTATAGTAATTGTCGTACTATCGATCATATAAGCATAATATGGCTAATAATATGAGTTAGATTGATAATAATAAGTGTGAAAAGTAGAGTAATTGTCGTTCGATCGATCATATCTGCATAATATGGTTAATAATATGAGTTAGATTGATAATAATAAGAGTAATGAGTATAGTAATTGTCGTACTATCGATCATATAAGCATAATATGGCTAATAATGTGAGTTAGATTGATAATAGTGAGTGCAATAAATATAGTAATTGTCGTTCTATCGCTCATATAAGCACAATATGGCTAATAATATGAGTTAGATTGATAATAATAAGAGTAATAAGAATAGTAATTGTCGTTCTATCGATCATATAAGCATAGTATGGCTAATTATATGAGTTAGATTGATAATAATAACAGTAATAAGTATAGCAATTGTCGTTCTATCGATAATATAAGCATAATATGGCTAATAATATGAGTTAGATTGATAATAATAAGAGTAATAAGTATAGTAATTCTCGTTCTATCGATCTTATAAGGATAATATGGCTAATAATATGAGTTAGATTGATAATAATAAGAGTAGTGAGTATAGTAATTGTAGTTCTATCGATCATTTAAGCATAATATGGCTAATAATATGAGTTAGATTCATAATAATAAGAGTAATAAGTATAGTAATTGTCGTTCTATCGATCATATAAGCATAATATGGCTAATAATATGAGTTAGATTGATAACAATAAGAGTAATAAGTATAGTAATTGTCGTTCTCTCGATCATATAAGCATAATATGGCTAATAATATGAGTTAGAGTGATAATACTAAGAGTAGTGAGTACAGTAATTCTCATTCCATCGATCACATAAGCATAATATGGCTAATAATGTGAGTTAGATTGATAATAATAGCAGTAATAAGTACAGTAATTGTCGTTCTATCGATAATATAAGCATAATATGGCTAGTAATATGAGTTAGATTGATAATACTAAGAGTAGTGAGTACAGTAATTCGCGTTCTATCGATCATATAAGCATAATATGTCTAATAATATGAGTTAGATTGATAATAATAAGAGTAATGAGTATAGTAATTGTAGTTCTATCGATCATTGAAGCATAATATGGCTAATAATATGAGTTAGATTGATAATAATAAGAGTAATGAGTATAGTAATTGTAGTCCTATCGATCATATCTGCATAATATGGTTAATAATATGAGTTAGATTCATAATAATAACAGTAATAAGTATAGTAATTGTCGTTCTATCGATAATATAACCATAATATGGCTAATAATATGAGTTAGATTGATAATACTAAGAGTAGTGAGTATAGTAATTCTCGTTCTATCGATCATATCTGCATAATATGGTTAATAATATGAGTTAGATTCATAATAATAACAGTAATAAGTATAGTAATTGTCGTTCTATCGATAATATAACCATAATATGGCTAATAATATGAGTTAGATTGATAATACTAAGAGTAGTGAGTATAGTAATTCTCGTTCTATCGATCATATCTGCATAATATGGTTAATAATATGAGTTAGATTCATAATAATAACAGTAATAAGTATAGTAATTGTCGTTCTATCGATAATATAACCATAATATGGCTAATTATATGAGTTAGATTTATAATAATAAGAGTAATAAGTATAGTAATTGTCGTTCTATCGATCATATAAGCACAATATGGCTAATAATATGAGTTAGATTGATAATAATAAGAGTAATAATAATAGTAATTGTCGTTATATCGATCATATAACCATAATATGGCTAATAGCATGAGTTAGATTGATAATAATAAGAGTAATGAGTATAGTAATTGTCGTTCTATCGATCATATCTGCATAATATGGTAAATAATATGAGTTAGATTGATAATAGTGAGTGTAATAAATATAGTAATTGTCGTTCTATCGCTCATATAAGCACAATATGGCTAATAATATGAGTTAGATTGATAATAATAAGAGTAATAAGTACAGTAATTGTCGTTCTATCGATCATATAAGCATAATAAGGCTAATAATATGAGTTAGAGTGATAATACTAAGAGTAGTGAGTATAGTAATTCTCATTCTATCGATCATATAAGCATAATATGGCTAATTATATGAGTTAGATTTATAATAATAAGAGTAATAAGTATAGTAATTGTCGTTCTATCGATCATATAAGCACAATATGGCTAATAATATGAGTTAGATTGATAATAATAAGAGTAATAATAATAGTAATTGTCGTTATATCGATCATATAACCATAATATGGCTAATAGCATGAGTTAGATTGATAATAATAAGAGTAATGAGTATAGTAATTGTCGTTCTATCGATCATATCTGCATAATATGGTAAATAATATGAGTTAGATTGATAATAGTGAGTGTAATAAATATAGTAATTGTCGTTCTATCGCTCATATAAGCACAATATGGCTAATAATATGAGTTAGATTGATAATAATAAGAGTAATAAGTATAGTAATTGCCGTTCTATCGATCATATAAGCATAATATGGCTAATAATATGAGTTAGATTGATAATAATAAGTGTAATAAGTATAGTAATTGTCGTTCTATCGATCATAATTGCATAATATGGTTAATAATATGAGTTAGATTGATAATAATAAGAGCAATGAGTATAGTAATTGTCGTACTATCGATCATATAAGCATAATATGACTAATAATATGAGTTAGATTGATAATAATAAGTGTAAAAAGTAGAGTAATTGTCGTTCGATCGATCATATCTGCATAATATGGTTAATAATATGAGTTAGATTGATAATAATAAGAGTAATGAGTATAGTAATTGTCGCACTATCGATCATATAAGCATAATATGGCTAATAATGTGAGTTAGATTGATAATAGTGAGTGTAATAAATATAGTAATTGTCGTTCTATCGCTCATATTAGCACAATATGTCTAATAACATGAGTTAGATTGATAATAATAAGAGTAATAGGTATAGTAATTGTCGTTCTATCGATCATATAAGCATAATATGGCTAATAATATGAGTTAGATTGATAATAATAACAGTAATAAGTATAGTAATTGTCGTTCTAGCGATAATATAAGCATAATATGGCTAATAATATGAGTTAGATTGATAATAATAAGAGTAATGAGTATAGTAATTGTAGTTCTATCGATCATTGAAGCATAATATGCCTAATAATATGAGTTAGATTGATAATAATAAGAGTAATGAGTATAGTAATTGTAGTTCAATCGATCATATCTGCATAATGTGGTTAATAATATGAGTTAGATTGATAATACTAAGAGTAGTGAGTATAGTAATTCTCGTTCTATCGATCATATAATTATAATATGGCTAATAATATGAGTTAGATTGATAATAATAAGAGTAATAAGTACAGTAATTGTCGTTCTATCGATCATATAAGCATAATAAGGCTAATAATATGAGTTAGAGTGATAATACTAAGAGTAGTGAGTATAGTAATTCTCATTCTATCGATCATATAAGCATAATATGGCTAATAATATGAGTTAGATTGATAATAATAAGAGTAATGAGTATAGTAATTGTCGTTCTATCGATCATTTAACCATAATATGGCTAATAATATGAGTCAGATTGATAATAATAACAGTAATAAGTATACTAATTGTCGTTCTATCGATAATATAAGCATAATATGGCTAATAATATGAGTTAGATTGATAATACTAAGAGTAGTGAGTAGAGTAATTCTCGTTCTATCGATCATATAATCATAATATGGCTAATAATATGAGTTAGATTGAAAATACTAAGAGTAGTGAGTATAGTAATTGTCGTCCTATCGATCATATAAGCATAATATGGCTAATAATATGAGTTAGATGGATAATAATAAGAGTAGTAAGTATAGTATTTGTCGTTCTATCGATCATATAAGCATAATATGGCTAATAATACGAGTTAGATTGATAATAATAAGAGTAATAAATATAGTAATTGTCGTTCTATCGATCATTTAACCATAATATGGCTAATAATATGAGTTAGATTGATAATAATAAGAGTAATAAGTATAGTAATTGTCGTACTATCGATCATATAAGCATAATATGGCTAATAATATGAGTTAGATTGATAATAATAAGGGTAATAAGTATAGTAATTGTCGTTCTATCGATCATAATTGCATAATATGGTTAATAATATGAGTTAGATTAATAATAATAAGAGCAATGAGTATAGTAATTGTCGTACTATCGATCATATAAGCATAATATGGCTAATAATATGAGTTAGATTGATAATAATAAGAGTAATGAGTATAGTAATTGTAGCTCTATCGATCATATCTGCCTAATATGGTTAATAATATGAGTTAGAATGATAATAATAAGAGTAATAAGTATAGTAATTGTCGTTCTATCGATCATATCTGCATAATATGGTTAATAATATGAGTTAGATTGATAATAGTGAGTGTAATAAGTATAGTGAATGTCGTTCTATCGATCATATCAGCATAATACGGGTAATAATATGAGTTGGATTGATACTAATAAGAGTAATGAGTATAGTAATTGTAGGTCTATCGATCATATAAGCATAATATGGCTAATAATATGAGTCAGATTCATAATAATAACAGTAATAAGTATACTAATTGTCGTTCTATCGCTCATATAAGCACAATATGGCTAATAATATGAGTTAGATTGATAATAATAATAGTAATAAGTATAGTATTTGTCGTTCTATCGATCATATAAGCATAATATGGCTAATAATGTGAGTTAGATTGATAATAGTGAGTGCAATAAATATAGTAATTGTCGTTCTATCGCTCATATAAGCACAATATGGCTAATAATATGAGTTAGATTGATAATAATAAGCGTAATAAGTATAGTAATTGTCGTTCTATCGATCATATAAGCATAATATGGCTAATTATATGAGTTAGATTGATAATAATAACAGTAATAAGTATAGTAATTGTCGTTCTATCGATAATATAAGCATAATATGGCTAATAATATGAGTTAGATTGATAATAATAAGAGTAATAAGTATAGTAATTCTCGTTCTATCGATCATATAAGGATAATATGGCTAATAATATGAGTTAGATTGATAATAATAAGAGCAGTGAGTATAGTAATTGTAGTTCTATCGATCATTTAAGCATAATATGGCTAATAATATGAGTTAGATTCATAATAATAAGAGTAATAAGTATAGTAATTGTCGTTCTATCGATCATATAAGCATAATATGGCTAATAATATGAGTTAGATTGATAACAATAAGAGTAATAAGTATAGTAATTGTCGTTCTCGCGATCATATAAGCATAATATGGCTAATAATATGAGTTAGAGTGATAATACTAAGAGTAGTGAGTACAGTAATTCTCATTCCATCGATCACATAAGCATAATATGGCTAATAATATGAGTTAGATTGATAATAATAGCAGTAATAAGTACAGTAATTGTCGTTCTATCGATAATATAAGCATAATATGGCTAATAATATGAGTTAGATTGATAATACTAAGAGTAGTGAGTACAGTAATTCTCGTTCTATCGATCATATAAGCATAATATGGCTAATAATATGAGTTAGATTGATAATAATAAGAGTAATGAGTATAGTAATTGTAGTTCTATCGATCATTGAAGCATAATATGGCTAATAATATGAGTTAGATTGATAATAATAAGAGTAATGAGTATAGTAATTGTAGTCCTATCGATCATATCTGCATAATATGGTTAATAATATGAGTTAGATTCATAATAATAACAGTAATAAGTATAGTAATTGTCGTTCTATTGATAATATAACCATAATATGGCTAATAATATGAGTTAGATTGATAATACTAAGAGTAGTGAGTATAGTAATTCTCGTTCTATCGATCATATCTGCATAATATGGTTAATAATATGAGTTAGATTCATAATAATAACAGTAATAAGTATAGTAATTGTCGTTCTATCGATAATATAACCATAATATGGCTAATAATATGAGTTAGATTGATAATACTAAGAGTAGTGAGTATAGTAATTCTCGTTCTATCGATCATATAAGCATAATATGGCTAATAATATGAGTTAGATTGATAATAATAAGAGTAATAAGTACAGTAATTGTCGTTCTATCGATCATATAAGCATAATATGGCTAATAATACGAGTTAGATTGATAATAATAAGAGTAATAAATATAGTAATTGTCGTTCTATCGATCATTTAACCATAATATGGCTAATAATATGAGTTAGATTGATAATAATAAGAGTAATAAGTATAGTAATTGTCGTTCTATCGATAATATAAGCATAATATGGCTAATAATATGAGTTAGATTGATAATACTAAGGGTAGTGACTATAGTAATTCTCGTTCTCTCGATCATATAAGCATAATATGGCTAATAATATGAGTTGGATTGATAATAATAAGAGTAATGAGTATAGTAATTGTCGTTCTATCGATCATATCTGCATAATATGGTTAATAATATGAGTTAGATTCATAACAATAAGAGTAATAAGTATAGTAATTGCCGTTCTATCGATCATATAAGCATAATATGGCTAATAATATGAGTTAGATTGATAATAATAAGTGTAATAAGTATAGTAATTGTCGTTCTATCGATCATAATTGCATAATATGGTTAATAATATGAGTTAGATTGATAATAGTGAGTGTAATAAATATAGTAATTGTCGTTCTATCGCTCATATATGCACAATATGGCTAATAATATGAGTTAGATTGATAATAATAAGAGTAATAAGTATAGTAATTGTCGTTCTATCGATCATATAAGCATAATATGGCTAATAATATGAGTTAGATTGATAATAATAAGTGTAATAAGTATAGTAATTGTCGTTCTATCGATCATAATTGCATAATATGGTTAATAATATGAGTTAGATTAATAATAATAAGAGCAATGAGTATAGTAATTGTCGTACTATCGATCATATAAGCATAATATGGCTAATAATATGAGTTAGATTGATAATAATAAGAGTAATGAGTATAGTAATTGTAGGTCTATCGATCATATAAGCATAATATGGCTAATAATATGAGTCAGAGTGATAATACTAAGAGTAGTGAGTATAGTAATTCTCATTCTATCGATCATATAAGCATAATATGGCTAATAATATGAGTTAGATTGATAATAATAAGAGTAATAAGTATAGTATTTGTCGTTCTATCGATCATATAAGCATAATATGGCTAATAATGTGAGTTAGATTGATAATAGTGAGTGCAATAAATATAGTAATTGTCGTTCTATCGCTCATATAAGCACAATATGGCTAATAATATGAGTTAGATTGATAATAATAAGAGTAATAAGTATAGTAATTGTCGTTCTATCGATCATATAAGCATAATATGGCTAATTATATGAGTTAGATTGATAATAATAACAGTAATAAGTATAGTAATTGTCGTTCTATCGATAATATAAGCATAATATGGCTAATAATATGAGTTAGATTGATAATAATAAGAGTAATAAGTATAGTAATTCTCGTTCTATCGATCATATAAGGATAATATGGCTAATAATATGAGTTGGATTGATAATAATAAGAGTAGTGAGTATAGTAATTGTAGTTCTATCGATCATTTAAGCATAATATGGCTAATAATATGAGTTAGATTCATAATAATAAGAGTAATAAGTATAGTAATTGTCGTTCTATCGATCATATAAGCATAATATGGCTAATAATATGAGTTAGATTGATAACAATAAGAGTAATAAGTATAGTAATTGTCGTTCTCTCGATCATATAAGCATAATATGGCTAATAATATGAGTTAGAGTGATAATACTAAGAGCAGTGAGTACAGTAATTCTCATTCCATCGATCACATAAGCATAATATGGCTAATAATATGAGTTAGATTGATAATAATAGCAGTAATAAGTACAGTAATTGTCGTTCTATCGATAATATAAGCATAATATGGCTAATAATATGAGTTAGATTGATAATACTAAGAGTAGTGAGTACAGTAATTCTCGTTCTATCGATCATATAAGCATAATATGGCTAATAATATGAGTTAGATTGATAATAATAAGAGTAATGAGTATAGTAATTGTAGTTCTATCGATCATTGAAGCATAATATGGCTAATAATATGAGTTAAATTGATAATAATAACAGTAATAAGTATAGTAATTGTCGTTCTATCGATAATATAAGCATAATATGGCTAGTAATATGAGTTAGATTCATAATAATAAGAGTAATAAGTATAGTAATTGTCGTTCTATCGATCATATAAGCATAATATGGCTAATAATATGAGTTAGATTTATAATAATAAGAGTAATAAGTATAGTAATTGTCGTTCTATCGATCATATAAGCACAATATGGCTAATAATATGAGTTAGATTGATAATAATAAGAGTAATAATAATAGTAATTGTCGTTATATCGATCATATAACCATAATATGGCTAATAGCATGAGTTAGATTGATAATAATAAGAGTAATGAGTATAGTAATTGTCGTTCTATCGATCATATCTGCATAATATGGTAAATAATATGAGTTAGATTGATAATAGTGAATGTAATAAATATAGTAATTGTCGTTCTATCGCTCATATAAGCACAATATGGCTAATAATATGAGTTAGATTGATAATAATAGGAGTAATAAGTATAGTAATTGTCGTTCTATCGATCATAATTGCATAATATGGTTAATAATATGAGTTAGATTAATAATAATAAGAGCAATGAGTATAGTAATTGTCGTACTATCGATCATATAAGCATAATATGGCTAATAATATGAGTTAGATTGATAATAATAAGAGTAATGAGTATAGTAATTGTAGCTCTATCGATCATATCTGCCTAATATGGTTAATAATATGAGTTAGAATGATAATAATAAGAGTAATAAGTATAGTAATTGTCGTTCTATCGATCATATCTGCATAATATGGTTAATAATATGAGTTAGATTGATAATAGTGAGTGTAATAAGTATAGTGAATGTCGTTCTATCGATCATATCAGCATAATACGGGTAATAATATGAGTTGGATTGATACTAATAAGAGTAATGAGTATAGTAATTGAAGGTCTATCGATCATATAAGCATAATGTGGCTAATAATATGAGTCAGATTCATAATAATAACAGTAATAAGTATAGTAATTGTCGTTCTATCGCTCATATAAGCACAATATGGCTAATAATATGAGTTAGATTGATAATAATAAGAGTAATAAGTATAGTATTTGTCGTTCAATCGATCATATAAGCATAATATGGCTAATAATATGAGTTGGATTGATAATAATAAGAGTAATGAGTATAGTAATTGTCGTTCTATCGATCATATCTGCATAATATGGCTAATAATATGAGTTAGATTGATAATAATAAGAGTAATAAGTATAGTATTTGTCGTTCTATCGATCATATAAGCATAATATGGCTAATAATGTGAGTTAGATTGACAATAGTGAGTGCAATAAATATAGTAATTGTCGTTCTATCGCTCATATAAGCACAATATGGCTAATAATGTGAGTTAGATTGATAATAGTGAGTGCAATAAATATAGTAATTGTCGTTCTATCGCTCATATAAGCACAATATGGCTAATAATATGAGTTAGATTGATAATAATAAGAGTAATAAGTATAGTAATTGTCGTTCTATCGATAATATAAGCATAATATGGCTAATAATATGAGTTAGATTCATAATAATAACAGTAATAAGTATAGTAATTGTCGTTCTATCGCTCATATAAGCACAATATGGCTAATAATATGAGTTAGATTGATAATAATAAGAGTAATAAGTATAGTATTTGTCGTTCTATCGATCATATAAGCATAATATGGCTAATAATGTGAGTTAGATTGACAATAGTGAGTGCAATAAATATAGTAATTGTCGTTCTATCGCTCATATAAGCACAATATGGCTAATAATATGAGTTAGATTGATAATAATAAGAGTAATAAGTATAGTAATTGTCGTTCTATCGATCATATAAGCATAATATGGCTAATTATATGAGTTAGATTGATAATAATAACAGTAATAAGTATAGTAATTGTCGTTCTATCGATAATATAAGCATAATATGGCTAATAATATGAGTTAGATTGATAATAATAAGAGTAATAAGTATAGTAATTCTCGTTCTATCGATCATATAAGGATAATATGGCTAATAATATGAGTTAGATTGATAATAATAAGAGTAGTGAGTATAGTAATTGTAGTTCTATCGATCATTTAAGCATAATATGGCTAATAATATGAGTTAGATTCATAATAATAAGAGTAATAAGTATAGTAATTGTCGTTCTATCGATCATATAAGCATAATATGGCTAATAATATGAGTTAGAGTGATAATACTAAGAGCAGTGAGTACAGTAATTCTCATTCCATCGATCACATAAGCATAATATGGCTAATAATATGAGTTAGATTGATAATAATAGCAGTAATAAGTACAGTAATTGTCGTTCTATCGATAATATAAGCATAATATGGCTAATAATATGAGTTAGATTGATAATACTAAGAGTAGTGAGTACAGTAATTCTCGTTCTATCGATCATATAAGCATAATATGGCTAATAATATGAGTTAGATTGATAATAATAAGAGTAATGAGTATAGTAATTGTAGTTCTATCGATCATTGAAGCATAATATGGCTAATAATATGAGTTAAATTGATAATAATAACAGTAATAAGTATAGTAATTGTCGTTCTATCGATAATATAAGCATAATATGGCTAGTAATATGACTTAGATTCATAATAATAAGAGTAATAAGTATAGTAATTGTCGTTCTATCGATCATATAAGCATAATATGGCTAATAATATGAGTTAGATTTATAATAATAAGAGTAATAAGTATAGTAATTGTCGTTCTATCGATCATATAAGCACAATATGGCTAATAATATGAGTTAGATTGATAATAATAAGAGTAATAATAATAGTAATTGTCGTTATATCGATCATATAACCATAATATGGCTAATAGCATGAGTTAGATTGATAATAATAAGAGTAATGAGTATAGTAATTGTCGTTCTATCGATCATATCTGCATAATATGGTAAATAATATGAGTTAGATTGATAATAGTGAGTGTAATAAATATAGTAATTGTCGTTCTATCGCTCATATAAGCACAATATGGCTAATAATATGAGTTAGATTGATAATAATAGGAGTAATAAGTATAGTAATTGTCGTTCTATCGATCATAATTGCATAATATGGTTAATAATATGAGTTAGATTAATAATAATAAGAGCAATGAGTATAGTAATTGTCGTACTATCGATCATATAAGCATAATATGGCTAATAATATGAGTTAGATTGATAATAATAAGAGTAATGAGTATAGTAATTGTAGCTCTATCGATCATATCTGCCTAATATGGTTAATAATATGAGTTAGAATGATAATAATAAGAGTAATAAGTATAGTAATTGTCGTTCTATCGATCATATCTGCATAATATGGTTAATAATATGAGTTAGATTGATAATAGTGAGTGTAATAAGTATAGTGAATGTCGTTCTATCGATCATATCAGCATAATACGGGTAATAATATGAGTTGGATTGATACTAATAAGAGTAATGAGTATAGTAATTGAAGGTCTATCGATCATATAAGCATAATGTGGCTAATAATATGAGTCAGATTCATAATAATAACAGTAATAAGTATAGTAATTGTCGTTCTATCGCTCATATAAGCACAATATGGCTAATAATATGAGTTAGATTGATAATAATAAGAGTAATAAGTATAGTATTTGTCGTTCAATCGATCATATAAGCATAATATGGCTAATAATATGAGTTGGATTGATAATAATAAGAGTAATGAGTATAGTAATTGTCGTTCTATCGATCATATCTGCATAATATGGCTAATAATATGAGTTAGATTGATAATAATAAGAGTAATAAGTATAGTATTTGTCGTTCTATCGATCATATAAGCATAATATGGCTAATAATGTGAGTTAGATTGACAATAGTGAGTGCAATAAATATAGTAATTGTCGTTCTATCGCTCATATAAGCACAATATGGCTAATAATGTGAGTTAGATTGATAATAGTGAGTGCAATAAATATAGTAATTGTCGTTCTATCGCTCATATAAGCACAATATGGCTAATAATATGAGTTAGATTGATAATAATAAGAGTAATAAGTATAGTAATTGTCGTTCTATCGATAATATAAGCATAATATGGCTAATAATATGAGTTAGATTCATAATAATAACAGTAATAAGTATAGTAATTGTCGTTCTATCGCTCATATAAGCACAATATGGCTAATAATATGAGTTAGATTGATAATAATAAGAGTAATAAGTATAGTATTTGTCGTTCTATCGATCATATAAGCATAATATGGCTAATAATGTGAGTTAGATTGACAATAGTGAGTGCAATAAATATAGTAATTGTCGTTCTATCGCTCATATAAGCACAATATGGCTAATAATATGAGTTAGATTGATAATAATAAGAGTAATAAGTATAGTAATTGTCGTTCTATCGATCATATAAGCATAATATGGCTAATTATATGAGTTAGATTGATAATAATAACAGTAATAAGTATAGTAATTGTCGTTCTATCGATAATATAAGCATAATATGGCTAATAATATGAGTTAGATTGATAATAATAAGAGTAATAAGTATAGTAATTCTCGTTCTATCGATCATATAAGGATAATATGGCTAATAATATGAGTTAGATTGATAATAATAAGAGTAGTAAGTATAGTAATTGTAGTTCTATCGATCATTTAAGCATAATATGGCTAATAATATGAGTTAGATTCATAATAATAAGAGTAATAAGTATAGTAATTGTCGTTCTATCGATCATATAAGCATAATATGGCTAATAATATGAGTTAGAGTGATAATACTAAGAGCAGTGAGTACAGTAATTCTCATTCCATCGATCACATAAGCATAATATGGCTAATAATATGAGTTAGATTGATAATAATAGCAGTAATAAGTACAGTAATTGTCGTTCTATCGATAATATAAGCATAATATGGCTAATAATATGAGTTAGATTGATAATACTAAGAGTAGTGAGTACAGTAATTCTCGTTCTATCGATCATATAAGCATAATATGGCTAATAATATGAGTTAGATTGATAATAATAAGAGTAATGAGTATAGTAATTGTAGTTCTATCGATCATTGAAGCATAATATGGCTAATAATATGAGTTAAATTGATAATAATAACAGTAATAAGTATAGTAATTGTCGTTCTATCGATAATATAAGCATAATATGGCTAGTAATATGACTTAGATTCATAATAATAAGAGTAATAAGTATAGTAATTGTCGTTCTATCGATCATATAAGCATAATATGGCTAATAATATGAGTTAGATTTATAATAATAAGAGTAATAAGTATAGTAATTGTCGTTCTATCGATCATATAAGCACAATATGGCTAATAATATGAGTTAGATTGATAATAATAAGAGTAATAATAATAGTAATTGTCGTTATATCGATCATATAACCATAATATGGCTAATAGCATGAGTTAGATTGATAATAATAAGAGTAATGAGTATAGTAATTGTCGTTCTATCGATCATATCTGCATAATATGGTAAATAATATGAGTTAGATTGATAATAGTGAGTGTAATAAATATAGTAATTGTCGTTCTATCGCTCATATAAGCACAATATGGCTAATAATATGAGTTAGATTGATAATAATAAGAGTAATAAGTATAGTAATTGTCGTTCTATCGATCATAATTGCATAATATGGTTAATAATATGAGTTAGATTAATAATAATAAGAGCAATGAGTATAGTAATTGTCGTACTATCGATCATATAAGCATAATATGGCTAATAATATGAGTTAGATTGATAATAATAAGAGTAATGAGTATAGTAATTGTAGCTCTATCGATCATATCTGCCTAATATGGTTAATAATATGAGTTAGAATGATAATAATAAGAGTAATAAGTATAGTAATTGTCGTTCTATCGATCATATCTGCATAATATGGTTAATAATATGAGTTAGATTGATAATAGTGAGTGTAATAAGTATAGTGAATGTCGTTCTATCGATCATATCAGCATAATACGGGTAATAATATGAGTTGGATTGATACTAATAAGAGTAATGAGTATAGTAATTGTAGGTCTATCGATCATATAAGCATAATATGGCTAATAATATGAGTTAGATTGATAATAATAAGAGTAATAAGTATAGTATTTGTCGTTCTATCGATCATATAAGCATAATATGGCTAATAATGTGAGTTAGATTGACAATAGTGAGTGCAATAAATATAGTAATTGTCGTTCTATCGCTCATATAAGCACAATATGGCTAATAATATGAGTTAGATTGATAATAATAAGAGTAATAAGTATAGTAATTGTCGTTCTATCGATCATATAAGCATAATATGGCTAATTATATGAGTTAGATTGATAATAATAACAGTAATATGTATAGTAATTGTCGTTCTATCGATAATATAAGCATAATATGGCTAATAATATGAGTTAGATTGATAATAATAAGTGTAATAAGTATAGTAATTCTCGTTCTATCGATCATATAAGGATAATATGGCTAATAATATGAGTTAGATTGATAATAATAAGAGTAGTGAGTATAGTAATTGTAGTTCTATCGATCATTTAAGCATAATATGGCTAATAATATGAGTTAGATTCATAATAATAAGAGTAATAAGTATAGTAATTGTCGTTCTATCGATCATATAAGCATAATATGGCTAATAATATGAGTTAGAGTGATAATACTAAGAGCAGTGAGTACAGTAATTCTCATTCCATCGATCACATAAGCATAATATGGCTAATAATATGAGTTAGATTGATAATAATAGCAGTAATAAGTACAGTAATTGTCGTTCTATCGATAATATAAGCATAATATGGCTAATAATATGAGTTAGATTGATAATACTAAGAGTAGTGAGTACAGTAATTCTCGTTCTATCGATCATATAAGCATAATATGGCTAATAATGTGAGTTAGATTGACAATAGTGAGTGCAATAAATATAGTAATTGTCGTTCTATCGCTCATATAAGCACAATATGGCTAATAATATGAGTTAGATTGATAATAATAAGAGTAATAAGTATAGTAATTGTCGTTCTATCGATCATATAAGCATAATATGGCTAATTATATGAGTTAGATTGATAATAATAACAGTAATAAGTATAGTAATTGTCGTTCTATCGATAATATAAGCATAATATGGCTAATAATATGAGTTAGATTGATAATAATAAGAGTAATAAGTATAGTAATTCTCGTTCTATCGATCATATAAGGATAATATGGCTAATAATATGAGTTAGATTGATAATAATAAGAGTAGTGAGTATAGTAATTGTAGTTCTATCGATCATTTAAGCATAATATGGCTAATAATATGAGTTAGATTCATAATAATAAGAGTAATAAGTATAGTAATTGTCGTTCTATCGATCATATAAGCATAATATGGCTAATAATATGAGTTAGAGTGATAATACTAAGAGCAGTGAGTACAGTAATTCTCATTCCATCGATCACATAAGCATAATATGGCTAATAATATGAGTTAGATTGATAATAATAGCAGTAATAAGTACAGTAATTGTCGTTCTATCGATAATATAAGCATAATATGGCTAATAATATGAGTTAGATTGATAATACTAAGAGTAGTGAGTACAGTAATTCTCGTTCTATCGATCATATAAGCATAATATGGCTAATAATATGAGTTAGATTGATAATAATAAGAGTAATGAGTATAGTAATTGTAGTTCTATCGATCATTGAAGCATAATATGGCTAATAATATGAGTTAAATTGATAATAATAACAGTAATAAGTATAGTAATTGTCGTTCTATCGATAATATAAGCATAATATGGCTAGTAATATGACTTAGATTCATAATAATAAGAGTAATAAGTATAGTAATTGTCGTTCTATCGATCATATAAGCATAATATGGCTAATAATATGAGTTAGATTTATAATAATAAGAGTAATAAGTATAGTAATTGTCGTTCTATCGATCATATAAGCACAATATGGCTAATAATATGAGTTAGATTGATAATAATAAGAGTAATAATAATAGTAATTGTCGTTATATCGATCATATAACCATAATATGGCTAATAGCATGAGTTAGATTGATAATAGTAAGAGTAATGAGTATAGTAATTGTCGTTCTATCGATCATATCTGCATAATATGGTAAATAATATGAGTTAGATTGATAATAGTGAGTGTAATAAATATAGTAATTGTCGTTCTATCGCTCATATAAGCACAATATGGCTAATAATATGAGTTAGATTGATAATAATAAGAGTAATAAGTATAGTAATTGTCGTTCTATCGATCATAATTGCATAATATGGTTAATAATATGAGTTAGATTAATAATAATAAGAGCAATGAGTATAGTAATTGTCGTACTATCGATCATATAAGCATAATATGGCTAATAATATGAGTTAGATTGATAATAATAAGAGTAATGAGTATAGTAATTGTAGCTCTATCGATCATATCTGCCTAATATGGTTAATAATATGAGTTAGAATGATAATAATAAGAGTAATAAGTATAGTAATTGTCGTTCTATCGATCATATCTGCATAATATGCTTAATAATATGAGTTAGATTGATAATAGTGAGTGTAATAAGTATAGTGAATGTCGTTCTATCGATCATATCAGCATAATACGGGTAATAATATGAGTTGGATTGATACTAATAAGAGTAATGAGTATAGTAATTGTAGGTCTATCGATCATATAAGCATAATATGGCTAATAATATGGGTGAGATTGATAATAATAAGAGTAATAAGTATAGTATTTGTCGTTCTATCGATCATATAAGCATAATATGGCTAATAATGTGAGTTAGATTGACAATAGTGAGTGCAATAAATATAGTAATTGTCGTTCTATCGCTCATATAAGCACAATATGGCTACTTATATGAGTTAGATTGATAATAATAACAGTAATAAGTATAGTAATTGTCGTACTATCGATCATATAAGCATAATATGGCTAATAATATGAGTTAGATTGATAATAATAAGAGTAATGAGTATAGTAATTGTAGCTCTATCGATCATATCTGCTTAATATGGTTAATAATATGAGTTAGAATGATAATAATAAGAGTAATAAGTATAGTAATTGTCGTTCTATCGATCATATCTGCATAATATGGTTAATAATATGAGTTAGATTGATAATAGTGAGTGTAATAAGTATAGTGAATGTCGTTCTATCGATCATATCAGCATAATACGGGTAATAATATGAGTTGGATTGATAATAATAAGAGTAATGAGTATAGTAATTGTAGGTCTATCGATCATGTAAGCATAATATGGCTAATAATATGAGTCAGATTCATAATAATAACAGTAATAAGTATAGTAATTGTCGTTCTATCGATCATTTAAGCATAATATGGCGAATAATATGAGTTAGATTGATAATAATAAGAGTAGTGAGTATAGTAATTGTAGTTCTATCGATCATTTAAGCATAATATGGCTAATAATATGAGTTAGATTCATAATAATAAGAGTAATAAGTATAGTAATTGTCGTTCTATCGATCATATAAGCATAATATGGCTAATAATATGAGTTAGATTGATAACAATAAGAGTAATAAGTATAGTAATTGTCGTTCTCTCGATCATATAAGCATAATATGGCTAATAATATGAGTTAGAGTGATAATACTAAGAGCAGTGAGTACAGTAATTCTCATTCCATCGATCACATAAGCATAATATGGCTAATAATACGAGTTAGATTGATAATAATAGCAGTAATAAGTACAGTAATTGTCGTTCTATCGATAATATAAGCATAATATGGCTAATAATATGAGTTAGATTGATAATACTAAGAGTAGTGAGTACAGTAATTCTCGTTCTATCGATCATATAAGCATAATATGGCTAATAATATGAGTTAGATTGATAATAATAAGAGTAATGAGTATAGTAATTGTAGTTCTATCGATCATTGAAGCATAATATGGCTAATAATATGAGTTAAATTGATAATAATAACAGTAATAAGTATAGTAATTGTCGTTCTATCGATAATATAAGCATAATATGGCTAGTAACATGAGTTAGATTCATAATAATAAGAGTAATAAGTATACTAATTGTCGTTCTATCGATCATATAAGCATAATATGGCTAATAATATGAGTTAGATTTATAATAATAAGAGTAATAAGTATAGTAATTGTCGTTCTATCGATCATATAAGCACAATATGGCTAATAATATGAGTTAGATTGATAATAATAAGAGTAATAATAATAGTAATTGTCGTTATATCGATCATATAACCATAATATGGCTAATAGCATGAGTTAGATTGATAATAACAAGAGTAATGAGTATAGTAATTGTCGTTCTATCGATCATATCTGCATAATATGGTAAATAATATGAGTTAGATTGATAATAGTGAGTGTAATAAGTATAGTGAATGTCGTTCTATCGATCATATCAGCATAATACGGGTAATAATATGAGTTGGATTGATAATAATAAGAGTAATGAGTATAGTAATTGTAGGTCTATCGATCATGTAAGCATAATATGGCTAATAATATGAGTCAGATTCATAATAATAACAGTAATAAGTATAGTAATTGTCGTTCTATCGATCATTTAAGCATAATATGGCGAATAATATGAGTTAGATTGATAATAATAAGAGTAGTGAGTATAGTAATTGTAGTTCTATCGATCATTTAAGCATAATATGGCTAATAATATGAGTTAGATTCATAATAATAAGAGTAATAAGTATAGTAATTGTCGTTCTATCGATCATATAAGCATAATATGGCTAATAATATGAGTTAGATTGATAACAATAAGAGTAATAAGTATAGTAATTGTCGTTCTCTCGATCATATAAGCATAATATGGCTAATAATATGAGTTAGAGTGATAATACTAAGAGCAGTGAGTACAGTAATTCTCATTCCATCGATCACATAAGCATAATATGGCTAATAATACGAGTTAGATTGATAATAATAGCAGTAATAAGTACAGTAATTGTCGTTCTATCGATAATATAAGCATAATATGGCTAATAATATGAGTTAGATTGATAATACTAAGAGTAGTGAGTACAGTAATTCTCGTTCTATCGATCATATAAGCATAATATGGCTAATAATATGAGTTAGATTGATAATAATAAGAGTAATGAGTATAGTAATTGTAGTTCTATCGATCATTGAAGCATAATATGGCTAATAATATGAGTTAAATTGATAATAATAACAGTAATAAGTATAGTAATTGTCGTTCTATCGATAATATAAGCATAATATGGCTAGTAATATGAGTTAGATTCATAATAATAAGAGTAATAAGTATAGTAATTGTCGTTCTATCGATCATATAAGCATAATATGGCTAATAATATGAGTTAGATTTATAATAATAAGAGTAATAAGTATAGTAATTGTCGTTCTATCGATCATATAAGCACAATATGGCTAATAATATGAGTTAGATTGATAATAATAAGAGTAATAATAATAGTAATTGTCGTTATATCGATCATATAACCATAATATGGCTAATAGCATGAGTTAGATTGATAATAACAAGAGTAATGAGTATAGTAATTGTCGTTCTATCGATCATATCTGCATAATATGGTAAATAATATGAGTTAGATTGATAATAGTGAGTGTAATAAATATAGTAATTGTCGTTCTATCGCTCATATAAGCACAATATGGCTAATAATATGAGTTAGATTGATAATAATAAGAGTAATATGTATAGTAATTGTCGTTCTATCGATCATAATTGCATAATATGGTTAATAATATGAGTTAGATTAATAATAATAAGAGCAATGAGTATAGTAATTGTCGTACTATCGATCATATAAGCATAATATGGCTAATAATATGAGTTAGATTGATAATAATAAGAGTAATGAGTATAGTAATTGTAGCTCTATCGATCATATCTGCCTAATATGGTTAATAATATGAGTTAGAATGATAATAATAAGAGTAATAAGTATAGTAATTGTCGTTCTATCGATCATATCTGCATAATATGGTTAATAATATGAGTTAGATTGATAATAGTGAGTGTAATAAGTATAGTGAATGTCGTTCTATCGATCATATCAGCATAATACGGGTAATAATATGAGTTGGATTGATACTAATAAGAGTAATGAGTATAGTAATTGTAGGTCTATCGATCATATAAGCATAATATGGCTAATAATATGAGTCAGATTCATAATAATAACAGTAATAAGTATAGTAATTGTCGTTCTATCGCTCATATAAGCATAATATGGCTAATAATATGAGTTAGATTTATAATAATAAGAGTAATAAGTATAGTAATTGTCGTTCTATCGATCATATAAGCACAATATGGCTAATAATATGAGTTAGATTGATAATAATAAGAGTAATAATAATAG
The DNA here is from genome assembly GCF_050947335.1 of Megachile rotundata. Lineage (NCBI taxonomy): Eukaryota > Metazoa > Arthropoda > Insecta > Hymenoptera > Megachilidae > Megachile > Megachile rotundata. Next base: position 20,257 of record NW_027474017.1, on the reverse strand, counting down.
TAATTGTCGTTATATCGATCATATAACCATAATATGGCTAATAGCATGAGTTAGATTGATAATAATAAGAGTAATGAGTATAGTAATTGTCGTTCTATCGATCATATCTGCATAATATGGTAAATAATATGAGTTAGATTGATAATAGTGAGTGTAATAAATATAGTAATTGTCGTTCTATCGCTCATATAAGCACAATATGGCTAATAATATGAGTTAGATTGATAATAATAAGAGTAATAAGTATAGTAATTGTCGTTCTATCGATCATATAAGCATAATATGGTTAATAATATGAGTTAGATTGATAATAATAAGTGTAATAAGTATAGTAATTGTCGTTCTATCGATCATAATTGCATAATATGGTTAATAATATGAGTTAGATTGATAATAATAAGAGCAATGGGTATAGTAATTGTCGTTCTATCGCTCATATAAGCACAATATGGCTAATAATATGAGTTAGATTGATAATAATAAGAGTAATAAGTATAGTATTTGTCGTTCTATCGATCATATAAGCATAATATGGCTAATAATGTGAGTTAGATTGATAATAGTGAGTGCAATAAATATAGTAATTGTCGATCTATCGCTCATATAAGCACAATATGGCTAATAATATGAGTTAAATTGATAATAATAACAGTAATAAGTATAGTAATTGTCGTTCTATCGATAATATAAGCATAATATGGCTAGTAATATGAGTTAGATTCATAATAATAAGAGTAATAAGTATAGTAATTGTCGTTCTATCGATCATATAAGCATAATATGGCTAATAATATGAGTTAGATTTATAATAATAAGAGTAATAAGTATAGTAATTGTCGTTCTATCGATCATATAAGCACAATATGGCTAATAATATGAGTTAGATTGATAATAATAAGAGTAATAATAATAGTAATTGTCGTTATATCGATCATATAACCATAATATGGCTAATAGCATGAGTTAGATTGATAATAATAAGAGTAATGAGTATAGTAATTGTCGTTCTATCGATCATATCTGCATAATATGGTAAATAATATGAGTTAGATTGATAATAGTGAGTGTAATAAATATAGTAATTGTCGTTCTATCGCTCATATAAGCACAATATGGCTAATAATATGAGTTAGATTGATAATAATAAGAGTAATAAGTATAGTAATTGTCGTTCTATCGATCATATAAGCATAATATGGTTAATAATATGAGTTAGATTGATAATAATAAGTGTAATAAGTATAGTAATTGTCGTTCTATCGATCATAATTGCATAATATGGTTAATAATATGAGTTAGATTGATAATAATAAGAGCAATGGGTATAGTAATTGTCGTACTATCGATCATATAAGCATAATATGGCTAATAATATGAGTTAGATTTATAATAATAAGAGTAATAAGTATAGTAATTGTCGTTCTATCGATCATATAAGCACAATATGGCTAATAATATGAGTTAGATTGATAATAATAAGAGTAATAATAATAGTAATTGTCGTTATATCGATCATATAACCATAATATGGCTAATAGCATGAGTTAGATTGATAATAATAAGTGTAATAAGTATTGTAATTGTCGTACTATCGATCATATAAGCATAATATGGCTAATAATATGAGTTAGATTGATAATAATAAGAGTAATAATAATAGTAATTGTCGTTATATCGATCATATAACCATAATATGGCTAATAGCATGAGTTAGATTGATAATAATAAGAGTAATGAGTATAGTAATTGTCGTTCTATCGATCATATCTGCATAATATGGTAAATAATATGAGTTAGATTGATAATAGTGAGTGTAATAAATATAGTAATTGTCGTTCTATCGCTCATATAAGCACAATATGGCTAATAATATGAGTTAGATTGATAATAATAAGAGTAATAAGTATAGTAATTGTCGTTCTATCGATCATATAAGCATAATATGGTTAATAATATGAGTTAGATTGATAATAATAAGTGTAATAAGTATAGTAATTGTCGTTCTATCGATCATAATTGCATAATATGGTTAATAATATGAGTTAGATTGATAATAATAAGAGCAATGGGTATAGTAATTGTCGTACTATCGATCATATAAGCATAATATGGCTAATAATATGAGTTAGATTTATAATAATAAGAGTAATAAGTATAGTAATTGTCGTTCTATCGATCATATAAGCACAATATGGCTAATAATATGAGTTAGATTGATAATAATAACAGTAATAATAATAGTAATTGTCGTTATATCGATCATATAACCATAATATGGCTAATAGCATGAGTTAGATTGATAATAATAAGAGTAATGAGTATAGTAATTGTCGTTCTATCGATCATATCTGCATAATATGGTAAATAATATGAGTTAGATTGATAATAGTGAGTGTAATAAATATAGTAATTGTCGTTCTATCGCTCATATAAGCACAATATGGCTAATAATATGAGTTAGATTGATAATAATAAGAGTAATAAGTATAGTAATTGTCGTTCTATCGATCATATAAGCATAATATGGCTAATAATATGAGTTAGATTGATAATAATAAGTGTAATAAGTATAGTAATTGTCGTTCTATCGATCGTAATTGCATAATATGGTTAATAATATGAGTTAGATTAATAATAATAAGAGCAATGAGTATAGTAATTGTCGTACTATCGATCATATAAGCATAATATGGCTAATAATATGAGTTAGATTGATAATAATAAGAGTAATGAGTATAGTAATTGTAGCTCTATCGATCATATCTGCTTAATATGGTTAATAATATGAGTTAGAATGATAATAATAAGAGTAATAAGTATAGTAATTGTCGTTCTATCGATCATATCTGCATAATATGGTTAATAATATGAGTTAGATTGATAATAGTGAGTGTAATAAGTATAGTGAATGTCGTTCTATCGATCATATCAGCATAATACGGGTAATAATATGAGTTGGATTGATAATAATAAGAGTAATGAGTATAGTAATTGTAGGTCTATCGATCATGTAAGCATAATATGGCTAATAATATGAGTCAGATTCATAATAATAACAGTAATAAGTATAGTAATTGTCGTTCTATCGATCATTTAAGCATAATATGGCGAATAATATGAGTTAGATTGATAATAATAAGAGTAGTGAGTATAGTAATTGTAGTTCTATCGATCATTTAAGCATAATATGGCTAATAATATGAGTTAGATTCATAATAATAAGAGTAATAAGTATAGTAATTGTCGTTCTATCGATCATATAAGCATAATATGGCTAATAATATGAGTTAGATTGATAACAATAAGAGTAATAAGTATAGTAATTGTCGTTCTCTCGATCATATAAGCATAATATGGCTAATAATATGAGTTAGAGTGATAATACTAAGAGCAGTGAGTACAGTAATTCTCATTCCATCGATCACATAAGCATAATATGGCTAATAATACGAGTTAGATTGATAATAATAGCAGTAATAAGTACAGTAATTGTCGTTCTATCGATAATATAAGCATAATATGGCTAATAATATGAGTTAGATTGATAATACTAAGAGTAGTGAGTACAGTAATTCTCGTTCTATCGATCATATAAGCATAATATGGCTAATAATATGAGTTAGATTGATAATAATAAGAGTAATGAGTATAGTAATTGTAGTTCTATCGATCATTGAAGCATAATATGGCTAATAATATGAGTTAAATTGATAATAATAACAGTAATAAGTATAGTAATTGTCGTTCTATCGATCATATAAGCATAATATGGCTAATAATATGAGTTAGATTTATAATAATAAGAGTAATAAGTATAGTAATTGTCGTTCTATCGATCATATAAGCACAATATGGCTAATAATATGAGTTAGATTGATAATAATAAGAGTAATAATAATAGTAATTGTCGTTATATCGATCATATAACCATAATATGGCTAATAGCATGAGTTAGATTGATAATAACAAGAGTAATGAGTATAGTAATTGTCGTTCTATCGATCATATCTGCATAATATGGTAAATAATATGAGTTAGATTGATAATAGTGAGTGTAATAAGTATAGTGAATGTCGTTCTATCGATCATATCAGCATAATACGGGTAATAATATGAGTTGGATTGATAATAATAAGAGTAATGAGTATAGTAATTGTAGGTCTATCGATCATGTAAGCATAATATGGCTAATAATATGAGTCAGATTCATAATAATAACAGTAATAAGTATAGTAATTGTCGTTCTATCGATCATTTAAGCATAATATGGCGAATAATATGAGTTAGATTGATAATAATAAGAGTAGTGAGTATAGTAATTGTAGTTCTATCGATCATTTAAGCATAATATGGCTAATAATATGAGTTAGATTCATAATAATAAGAGTAATAAGTATAGTAATTGTCGTTCTATCGATCATATAAGCATAATATGGCTAATAATATGAGTTAGATTGATAACAATAAGAGTAATAAGTATAGTAATTGTCGTTCTCTCGATCATATAAGCATAATATGGCTAATAATATGAGTTAGAGTGATAATACTAAGAGCAGTGAGTACAGTAATTCTCATTCCATCGATCACATAAGCATAATATGGCTAATAATACGAGTTAGATTGATAATAATAGCAGTAATAAGTACAGTAATTGTCGTTCTATCGATAATATAAGCATAATATGGCTAATAATATGAGTTAGATTGATAATACTAAGAGTAGTGAGTACAGTAATTCTCGTTCTATCGATCATATAAGCATAATATGGCTAATAATATGAGTTAGATTGATAATAATAAGAGTAATGAGTATAGTAATTGTAGTTCTATCGATCATTGAAGCATAATATGGCTAATAATATGAGTTAAATTGATAATAATAACAGTAATAAGTATAGTAATTGTCGTTCTATCGATAATATAAGCATAATATGGCTAGTAATATGAGTTAGATTCATAATAATAAGAGTAATAAGTATAGTAATTGTCGTTCTATCGATCATATAAGCATAATATGGCTAATAATATGAGTTAGATTTATAATAATAAGAGTAATAAGTATAGTAATTGTCGTTCTATCGATCATATAAGCACAATATGGCTAATAATATGAGTTAGATTGATAATAATAAGAGTAATAATAATAGTAATTGTCGTTATATCGATCATATAACCATAATATGGCTAATAGCATGAGTTAGATTGATAATAACAAGAGTAATGAGTATAGTAATTGTCGTTCTATCGATCATATCTGCATAATATGGTAAATAATATGAGTTAGATTGATAATAGTGAGTGTAATAAATATAGTAATTGTCGTTCTATCGCTCATATAAGCACAATATGGCTAATAATATGAGTTAGATTGATAATAATAAGAGTAATATGTATAGTAATTGTCGTTCTATCGATCATAATTGCATAATATGGTTAATAATATGAGTTAGATTAATAATAATAAGAGCAATGAGTATAGTAATTGTCGTACTATCGATCATATAAGCATAATATGGCTAATAATATGAGTTAGATTGATAATAATAAGAGTAATGAGTATAGTAATTGTAGCTCTATCGATCATATCTGCCTAATATGGTTAATAATATGAGTTAGAATGATAATAATAAGAGTAATAAGTATAGTAATTGTCGTTCTATCGATCATATCTGCATAATATGGTTAATAATATGAGTTAGATTGATAATAGTGAGTGTAATAAGTATAGTGAATGTCGTTCTATCGATCATATCAGCATAATACGGGTAATAATATGAGTTGGATTGATACTAATAAGAGTAATGAGTATAGTAATTGTAGGTCTATCGATCATATAAGCATAATATGGCTAATAATATGAGTCAGATTCATAATAATAACAGTAATAAGTATAGTAATTGTCGTTCTATCGCTCATATAAGCATAATATGGCTAATAATATGAGTTAGATTTATAATAATAAGAGTAATAAGTATAGTAATTGTCGTTCTATCGATCATATAAGCACAATATGGCTAATAATATGAGTTAGATTGATAATAATAAGAGTAATAATAATAGTAATTGTCGTTATATCGATCATATAACCATAATATGGCTAATAGCATGAGTTAGATTGATAATAATAAGAGTAATGAGTATAGTAATTGTCGTTCTATCGATCATATCTGCATAATATGGTAAATAATATGAGTTAGATTGATAATAGTGAGTGTAATAAATATAGTAATTGTCGTTCTATCGCTCATATAAGCACAATATGGCTAATAATATGAGTTAGATTGATAATAATAAGAGTAATAAGTATAGTAATTGTCGTTCTATCGATCATATAAGCATAATATGGTTAATAATATGAGTTAGATTGATAATAATAAGTGTAATAAGTATAGTAATTGTCGTTCTATCGATCATAATTGCATAATATGGTTAATAATATGAGTTAGATTGATAATAATAAGAGCAATGGGTATAGTAATTGTCGTACTATCGATCATATAAGCATAATATGGCTAATAATATGAGTTAGATTTATAATAATAAGAGTAATAAGTATAGTAATTGTCGTTCTATCGATCATATAAGCACAATATGGCTAATAATATGAGTTAGATTGATAATAATAAGAGTAATAATAATAGTAATTGTCGTTATATCGATCATATAACCATAATATGGCTAATAGCATGAGTTAGATTGATAATAATAAGTGTAATAAGTATTGTAATTGTCGTACTATCGATCATATAAGCATAATATGGCTAATAATATGAGTTAGAGTGATAATGCTAAGAGTAGTGAGTATAGTAAATCTCATTCTATCGATCATATAAGCATAATATGGCGAATAGTATGAGTTAGGTTGATAATAATAAGAGTAATAAGTATAGTAAATGTCGTGCTATCGATCATATCTGCATAATGTGGTTAATAATATGAGTTAGATTGATAATAGTGAGTGTAATAAGTATAGTAATTGTCGTTCTGTCGATCATATTAGCATAATATGGTTAATAATATGAGTTAGATTGATAATAATAAGAGTAATAAGTATAGTATTTGTCGTTCTATCGATCATATAAGCACAATATAGCTAATAATATGAGTTAGAGTGATAATACTAAGAGTAGTGAGTATAGTAATTCTCATTCTATCGATCATATCTGCATAATATGGTTAATAATATGAGTTAGATTGATAATAATAAGAGTAATGAGTATAGTAATTGTCGTACTATCGATCATATAAGCATAATATGGCTAATAATGTGAGTTAGATTGATAATAGTGAGTGCAAAAAATATAGTAATTGTCGTTCTATCGCTCATATAAGCACAATATGGCTAATAGCATGAGTTAGATTGATAATAATAAGAGTAATGAGTATAGTAATTGTAGCTCTATCGATCATATCACCATTAATATGGTTAATAATATGAGTTAGAATGATAATAATAAGAGTAATATGTATAGTAATTGTCGTTCTATCGCTCATATAAGCACAATATGGCTAATAATATGAGTTAGATTGATAATAATAAGAGTAATAAGTATAGTATTTGTCGTTCTATCGATCATATAAGCATAATATGGCTAATAATGTGAGTTAGATTGATAATAGTGAGTGCAATAAATATAGTAATTGTCGATCTATCGCTCATATAAGCACAATATGGCTAATAATATGAGTTAAATTGATAATAATAACAGTAATAAGTATAGTAATTGTCGTTCTATCGATAATATAAGCATAATATGGCTAGTAATATGAGTTAGATTCATAATAATAAGAGTAATAAGTATAGTAATTGTCGTTCTATCGATCATATAAGCATAATATGGCTAATAATATGAGTTAGATTTATAATAATAAGAGTAATAAGTATAGTAATTGTCGTTCTATCGATCATATAAGCACAATATGGCTAATAATATGAGTTAGATTGATAATAATAAGAGTAATAATAATAGTAATTGTCGTTATATCGATCATATAACCATAATATGGCTAATAGCATGAGTTAGATTGATAATAATAAGAGTAATGAGTATAGTAATTGTCGTTCTATCGATCATATCTGCATAATATGGTAAATAATATGAGTTAGATTGATAATAGTGAGTGTAATAAATATAGTAATTGTCGTTCTATCGCTCATATAAGCACAATATGGCTAATAATATGAGTTAGATTGATAATAATAAGAGTAATAAGTATAGTAATTGTCGTTCTATCGATCATATAAGCATAATATGGTTAATAATATGAGTTAGATTGATAATAATAAGTGTAATAAGTATAGTAATTGTCGTTCTATCGATCATAATTGCATAATATGGTTAATAATATGAGTTAGATTGATAATAATAAGAGCAATGGGTATAGTAATTGTCGTACTATCGATCATATAAGCATAATATGGCTAATAATATGAGTTAGATTTATAATAATAAGAGTAATAAGTATAGTAATTGTCGTTCTATCGATCATATAAGCACAATATGGCTAATAATATGAGTTAGATTGATAATAATAAGAGTAATAATAATAGTAATTGTCGTTATATCGATCATATAACCATAATATGGCTAATAGCATGAGTTAGATTGATAATAATAAGTGTAATAAGTATTGTAATTGTCGTACTATCGATCATATAAGCATAATATGGCTAATAATATGAGTTAGAGTGATAATGCTAAGAGTAGTGAGTATAGTAAATCTCATTCTATCGATCATATAAGCATAATATGGCGAATAGTATGAGTTAGGTTGATAATAATAAGAGTAATAAGTATAGTAAATGTCGTGCTATCGATCATATCTGCATAATGTGGTTAATAATATGAGTTAGATTGATAATAGTGAGTGTAATAAGTATAGTAATTGTCGTTCTGTCGATCATATTAGCATAATATGGTTAATAATATGAGTTAGATTGATAATAATAAGAGTAATAAGTATAGTAATTGTCGTTCTATCGATCATATAAGCATAATATGGCTAATAATATGAGTTAGATTGATAACAATAAGAGTAATAAGTATAGTAATTGTCGTTCTCTCGATCATATAAGCATAATATGGCTAATAATATGAGTTAGAGTGATAATACTAAGAGCAGTGAGTACAGTAATTCTCATTCCATCGATCACATAAGCATAATATGGCTAATAATACGAGTTAGATTGATAATAATAGCAGTAATAAGTACAGTAATTGTCGTTCTATCGATAATATAAGCATAATATGGCTAATAATATGAGTTAGATTGATAATACTAAGAGTAGTGAGTACAGTAATTCTCGTTCTATCGATCATATAAGCATAATATGGCTAATAATATGAGTTAGATTGATAATAATAAGAGTAATGAGTATAGTAATTGTAGTTCTATCGATCATTGAAGCATAATATGGCTAATAATATGAGTTAAATTGATAATAATAACAGTAATAAGTATAGTAATTGTCGTTCTATCGATAATATAAGCATAATATGGCTAGTAACATGAGTTAGATTCATAATAATAAGAGTAATAAGTATACTAATTGTCGTTCTATCGATCATATAAGCATAATATGGCTAATAATATGAGTTAGATTTATAATAATAAGAGTAATAAGTATAGTAATTGTCGTTCTATCGATCATATAAGCACAATATGGCTAATAATATGAGTTAGATTGATAATAATAAGAGTAATAATAATAGTAATTGTCGTTATATCGATCATATAACCATAATATGGCTAATAGCATGAGTTAGATTGATAATAACAAGAGTAATGAGTATAGTAATTGTCGTTCTATCGATCATATCTGCATAATATGGTAAATAATATGAGTTAGATTGATAATAGTGAGTGTAATAAGTATAGTGAATGTCGTTCTATCGATCATATCAGCATAATACGGGTAATAATATGAGTTGGATTGATAATAATAAGAGTAATGAGTATAGTAATTGTAGGTCTATCGATCATGTAAGCATAATATGGCTAATAATATGAGTCAGATTCATAATAATAACAGTAATAAGTATAGTAATTGTCGTTCTATCGATCATTTAAGCATAATATGGCGAATAATATGAGTTAGATTGATAATAATAAGAGTAGTGAGTATAGTAATTGTAGTTCTATCGATCATTTAAGCATAATATGGCTAATAATATGAGTTAGATTCATAATAATAAGAGTAATAAGTATAGTAATTGTCGTTCTATCGATCATATAAGCATAATATGGCTAATAATATGAGTTAGATTGATAACAATAAGAGTAATAAGTATAGTAATTGTCGTTCTCTCGATCATATAAGCATAATATGGCTAATAATATGAGTTAGAGTGATAATACTAAGAGCAGTGAGTACAGTAATTCTCATTCCATCGATCACATAAGCATAATATGGCTAATAATACGAGTTAGATTGATAATAATAGCAGTAATAAGTACAGTAATTGTCGTTCTATCGATAATATAAGCATAATATGGCTAATAATATGAGTTAGATTGATAATACTAAGAGTAGTGAGTACAGTAATTCTCGTTCTATCGATCATATAAGCATAATATGGCTAATAATATGAGTTAGATTGATAATAATAAGAGTAATGAGTATAGTAATTGTAGTTCTATCGATCATTGAAGCATAATATGGCTAATAATATGAGTTAAATTGATAATAATAACAGTAATAAGTATAGTAATTGTCGTTCTATCGATAATATAAGCATAATATGGCTAGTAATATGAGTTAGATTCATAATAATAAGAGTAATAAGTATAGTAATTGTCGTTCTATCGATCATATAAGCATAATATGGCTAATAATATGAGTTAGATTTATAATAATAAGAGTAATAAGTATAGTAATTGTCGTTCTATCGATCATATAAGCACAATATGGCTAATAATATGAGTTAGATTGATAATAATAAGAGTAATAATAATAGTAATTGTCGTTATATCGATCATATAACCATAATATGGCTAATAGCATGAGTTAGATTGATAATAACAAGAGTAATGAGTATAGTAATTGTCGTTCTATCGATCATATCTGCATAATATGGTAAATAATATGAGTTAGATTGATAATAGTGAGTGTAATAAATATAGTAATTGTCGTTCTATCGCTCATATAAGCACAATATGGCTAATAATATGAGTTAGATTGATAATAATAAGAGTAATATGTATAGTAATTGTCGTTCTATCGATCATAATTGCATAATATGGTTAATAATATGAGTTAGATTAATAATAATAAGAGCAATGAGTATAGTAATTGTCGTACTATCGATCATATAAGCATAATATGGCTAATAATATGAGTTAGATTGATAATAATAAGAGTAATGAGTATAGTAATTGTAGCTCTATCGATCATATCTGCCTAATATGGTTAATAATATGAGTTAGAATGATAATAATAAGAGTAATAAGTATAGTAATTGTCGTTCTATCGATCATATCTGCATAATATGGTTAATAATATGAGTTAGATTGATAATAGTGAGTGTAATAAGTATAGTGAATGTCGTTCTATCGATCATATCAGCATAATACGGGTAATAATATGAGTTGGATTGATACTAATAAGAGTAATGAGTATAGTAATTGTAGGTCTATCGATCATATAAGCATAATATGGCTAATAATATGAGTCAGATTCATAATAATAACAGTAATAAGTATAGTAATTGTCGTTCTATCGCTCATATAAGCATAATATGGCTAATAATATGAGTTAGATTTATAATAATAAGAGTAATAAGTATAGTAATTGTCGTTCTATCGATCATATAAGCACAATATGGCTAATAATATGAGTTAGATTGATAATAATAAGAGTAATAATAATAGTAATTGTCGTTATATCGATCATATAACCATAATATGGCTAATAGCATGAGTTAGATTGATAATAATAAGAGTAATGAGTATAGTAATTGTCGTTCTATCGATCATATCTGCATAATATGGTAAATAATATGAGTTAGATTGATAATAGTGAGTGTAATAAATATAGTAATTGTCGTTCTATCGCTCATATAAGCACAATATGGCTAATAATATGAGTTAGATTGATAATAATAAGAGTAATAAGTATAGTAATTGTCGTTCTATCGATCATATAAGCATAATATGGTTAATAATATGAGTTAGATTGATAATAATAAGTGTAATAAGTATAGTAATTGTCGTTCTATCGATCATAATTGCATAATATGGTTAATAATATGAGTTAGATTGATAATAATAAGAGCAATGGGTATAGTAATTGTCGTACTATCGATCATATAAGCATAATATGGCTAATAATATGAGTTAGATTTATAATAATAAGAGTAATAAGTATAGTAATTGTCGTTCTATCGATCATATAAGCACAATATGGCTAATAATATGAGTTAGATTGATAATAATAAGAGTAATAATAATAGTAATTGTCGTTATATCGATCATATAACCATAATATGGCTAATAGCATGAGTTAGATTGATAATAATAAGTGTAATAAGTATTGTAATTGTCGTACTATCGATCATATAAGCATAATATGGCTAATAATATGAGTTAGAGTGATAATGCTAAGAGTAGTGAGTATAGTAAATCTCATTCTATCGATCATATAAGCATAATATGGCGAATAGTATGAGTTAGGTTGATAATAATAAGAGTAATAAGTATAGTAAATGTCGTGCTATCGATCATATCTGCATAATGTGGTTAATAATATGAGTTAGATTGATAATAGTGAGTGCAATAAGTATAGTAATTGTCGTTCTGTCGATCATATTAGCATAATATGGTTAATAATATGAGTTAGATTGATAATAATAAGAGTAATAAGTATAGTATTTGTCGTTCTATCGATCATATAAGCACAATATAGCTAATAATATGAGTTAGAGTGATAATACTAAGAGTAGTGAGTATAGTAATTCTCATTCTATCGATCATATCTGCATAATATGGTTAATAATATGAGTTAGATTGATAATAATAAGAGTAATGAGTATAGTAATTGTCGTACTATCGATCATATAAGCATAATATGGCTAATAATGTGAGTTAGATTGATAATAGTGAGTGCAAAAAATATAGTAATTGTCGTTCTATCGCTCATATAAGCACAATATGGCTAATAGCATGAGTTAGATTGATAATAATAAGAGTAATGAGTATAGTAATTGTAGCTCTATCGATCATATCACCATTAATATGGTTAATAATATGAGTTAGAATGATAATAATAAGAGTAATATGTATAGTAATTGTCGTTCTATCGCTCATATAAGCACAATATGGCTAATAATATGAGTTAGATTGATAATAATAAGAGTAATAAGTATAGTATTTGTCGTTCTATCGATCATATAAGCATAATATGGCTAATAATGTGAGTTAGATTGATAATAGTGAGTGCAATAAATATAGTAATTGTCGATCTATCGCTCATATAAGCACAATATGGCTAATAATATGAGTTAAATTGATAATAATAACAGTAATAAGTATAGTAATTGTCGTTCTATCGATAATATAAGCATAATATGGCTAGTAATATGAGTTAGATTCATAATAATAAGAGTAATAAGTATAGTAATTGTCGTTCTATCGATCATATAAGCATAATATGGCTAATAATATGAGTTAGATTTATAATAATAAGAGTAATAAGTATAGTAATTGTCGTTCTATCGATCATATAAGCACAATATGGCTAATAATATGAGTTAGATTGATAATAATAAGAGTAATAATAATAGTAATTGTCGTTATATCGATCATATAACCATAATATGGCTAATAGCATGAGTTAGATTGATAATAATAAGAGTAATGAGTATAGTAATTGTCGTTCTATCGATCATATCTGCATAATATGGTAAATAATATGAGTTAGATTGATAATAGTGAGTGTAATAAATATAGTAATTGTCGTTCTATCGCTCATATAAGCACAATATGGCTAATAATATGAGTTAGATTGATAATAATAAGAGTAATAAGTATAGTAATTGTCGTTCTATCGATCATATAAGCATAATATGGTTAATAATATGAGTTAGATTGATAATAATAAGTGTAATAAGTATAGTAATTGTCGTTCTATCGATCATAATTGCATAATATGGTTAATAATATGAGTTAGATTGATAATAATAAGAGCAATGGGTATAGTAATTGTCGTACTATCGATCATATAAGCATAATATGGCTAATAATATGAGTTAGATTTATAATAATAAGAGTAATAAGTATAGTAATTGTCGTTCTATCGATCATATAAGCACAATATGGCTAATAATATGAGTTAGATTGATAATAATAACAGTAATAATAATAGTAATTGTCGTTATATCGATCATATAACCATAATATGGCTAATAGCATGAGTTAGATTGATAATAATAAGAGTAATGAGTATAGTAATTGTCGTTCTATCGATCATATCTGCATAATATGGTAAATAATATGAGTTAGATTGATAATAGTGAGTGTAATAAATATAGTAATTGTCGTTCTATCGCTCATATAAGCACAATATGGCTAATAATATGAGTTAGATTGATAATAATAAGAGTAATAAGTATAGTAATTGTCGTTCTATCGATCATATAAGCATAATATGGCTAATAATATGAGTTAGATTGATAATAATAAGTGTAATAAGTATAGTAATTGTCGTTCTATCGATCGTAATTGCATAATATGGTTAATAATATGAGTTAGATTAATAATAATAAGAGCAATGAGTATAGTAATTGTCGTACTATCGATCATATAAGCATAATATGGCTAATAATATGAGTTAGATTCATAATAATAACAGTAATAAGTATAGTAATTGTCGTTCTATCGATCATTTAAGCATAATATGGCGAATAATATGAGTTAGATTGATAATAATAAGAGTAATGAGTATAGTAATTGTAGCTCTATCGATCATATCTGCTTAATATGGTTAATAATATGAGTTAGAATGATAATAATAAGAGTAATAAGTATAGTAATTGTCGTTCTATCGATCATATCTGCATAATATGGTTAATAATATGAGTTAGATTGATAATAGTGAGTGTAATAAGTATAGTGAATGTCGTTCTATCGATCATATCAGCATAATACGGGTAATAATATGAGTTGGATTGATAATAATAAGAGTAATGAGTATAGTAATTGTTGGTCTATCGATCATGTAAGCATAATATGGCTAATAATATGAGTCAGATTCATAATAATAACAGTAATAAGTATAGTAATTGTCGTTCTATCGATCATTTAAGCATAATATGGCGAATAATATGAGTTAGATTGATAATAATAAGAGTAGTGAGTATAGTAATTGTAGTTCTATCGATCATTTAAGCATAATATGGCTAATAATATGAGTTAGATTCATAATAATAAGAGTAATAAGTATAGTAATTGTCGTTCTATCGATCATATAAGCATAATATGGCTAATAATATGAGTTAGATTGATAACAATAAGAGTAATAAGTATAGTAATTGTCGTTCTCTCGATCATATAAGCATAATATGGCTAATAATATGAGTTAGAGTGATAATACTAAGAGCAGTGAGTACAGTAATTCTCATTCCATCGATCACATAAGCATAATATGGCTAATAATACGAGTTAGATTGATAATAATAGCAGTAATAAGTACAGTAATTGTCGTTCTATCGATAATATAAGCATAATATGGCTAATAATATGAGTTAGATTGATAATACTAAGAGTAGTGAGTACAGTAATTCTCGTTCTATCGATCATATAAGCATAATATGGCTAATAATATGAGTTAGATTGATAATAATAAGAGTAATGAGTATAGTAATTGTAGTTCTATCGATCATTGAAGCATAATATGGCCAATAATATGAGTTAAATTGATAATAATAACAGTAATAAGTATAGTAATTGTCGTTCTATCGATCATATAAGCATAATATGGCTAATAATATGAGTTAGATTTATAATAATAAGAGTAATAAGTATAGTAATTGTCGTTCTATCGATCATATAAGCACAATATGGCTAATAATATGAGTTAGATTGATAATAATAAGAGTAATAATAATAGTAATTGTCGTTATATCGATCATATAACCATAATATGGCTAATAGCATGAGTTAGATTGATAATAACAAGAGTAATGAGTATAGTAATTGTCGTTCTATCGATCATATCTGCATAATATGGTAAATAATATGAGTTAGATTGATAATAGTGAGTGTAATAAGTATAGTGAATGTCGTTCTATCGATCATATCAGCATAATACGGGTAATAATATGAGTTGGATTGATAATAATAAGAGTAATGAGTATAGTAATTGTAGGTCTATCGATCATGTAAGCATAATATGGCTAATAATATGAGTCAGATTCATAATAATAACAGTAATAAGTATAGTAATTGTCGTTCTATCGATCATTTAAGCATAATATGGCGAATAATATGAGTTAGATTGATAATAATAAGAGTAGTGAGTATAGTAATTGTAGTTCTATCGATCATTTAAGCATAATATGGCTAATAATATGAGTTAGATTCATAATAATAAGAGTAATAAGTATAGTAATTGTCGTTCTATCGATCATATAAGCATAATATGGCTAATAATATGAGTTAGATTGATAACAATAAGAGTAATAAGTATAGTAATTGTCGTTCTCTCGATCATATAAGCATAATATGGCTAATAATATGAGTTAGAGTGATAATACTAAGAGCAGTGAGTACAGTAATTCTCATTCCATCGATCACATAAGCATAATATGGCTAATAATACGAGTTAGATTGATAATAATAGCAGTAATAAGTACAGTAATTGTCGTTCTATCGATAATATAAGCATAATATGGCTAATAATATGAGTTAGATTGATAATACTAAGAGTAGTGAGTACAGTAATTCTCGTTCTATCGATCATATAAGCATAATATGGCTAATAATATGAGTTAGATTGATAATAATAAGAGTAATGAGTATAGTAATTGTAGTTCTATCGATCATTGAAGCATAATATGGCTAATAATATGAGTTAAATTGATAATAATAACAGTAATAAGTATAGTAATTGTCGTTCTATCGATAATATAAGCATAATATGGCTAGTAATATGAGTTAGATTCATAATAATAAGAGTAATAAGTATAGTAATTGTCGTTCTATCGATCATATAAGCATAATATGGCTAATAATATGAGTTAGATTTATAATAATAAGAGTAATAAGTATAGTAATTGTCGTTCTATCGATCATATAAGCACAATATGGCTAATAATATGAGTTAGATTGATAATAATAAGAGTAATAATAATAGTAATTGTCGTTATATCGATCATATAACCATAATATGGCTAATAGCATGAGTTAGATTGATAATAACAAGAGTAATGAGTATAGTAATTGTCGTTCTATCGATCATATCTGCATAATATGGTAAATAATATGAGTTAGATTGATAATAGTGAGTGTAATAAATATAGTAATTGTCGTTCTATCGCTCATATAAGCACAATATGGCTAATAATATGAGTTAGATTGATAATAATAAGAGTAATATGTATAGTAATTGTCGTTCTATCGATCATAATTGCATAATATGGTTAATAATATGAGTTAGATTAATAATAATAAGAGCAATGAGTATAGTAATTGTCGTACTATCGATCATATAAGCATAATATGGCTAATAATATGAGTTAGATTGATAATAATAAGAGTAATGAGTATAGTAATTGTAGCTCTATCGATCATATCTGCCTAATATGGTTAATAATATGAGTTAGAATGATAATAATAAGAGTAATAAGTATAGTAATTGTCGTTCTATCGATCATATCTGCATAATATGGTTAATAATATGAGTTAGATTGATAATAGTGAGTGTAATAAGTATAGTGAATGTCGTTCTATCGATCATATCAGCATAATACGGGTAATAATATGAGTTGGATTGATACTAATAAGAGTAATGAGTATAGTAATTGTAGGTCTATCGATCATATAAGCATAATATGGCTAATAATATGAGTCAGATTCATAATAATAACAGTAATAAGTATAGTAATTGTCGTTCTATCGCTCATATAAGCATAATATGGCTAATAATATGAGTTAGATTTATAATAATAAGAGTAATAAGTATAGTAATTGTCGTTCTATCGATCATATAAGCACAATATGGCTAATAATATGAGTTAGATTGATAATAATAAGAGTAATAATAATAGTAATTGTCGTTATATCGATCATATAACCATAATATGGCTAATAGCATGAGTTAGATTGATAATAATAAGAGTAATGAGTATAGTAATTGTCGTTCTATCGATCATATCTGCATAATATGGTAAATAATATGAGTTAGATTGATAATAGTGAGTGTAATAAATATAGTAATTGTCGTTCTATCGCTCATATAAGCACAATATGGCTAATAATATGAGTTAGATTGATAATAATAAGAGTAATAAGTATAGTAATTGTCGTTCTATCGATCATATAAGCATAATATGGTTAATAATATGAGTTAGATTGATAATAATAAGTGTAATAAGTATAGTAATTGTCGTTCTATCGATCATAATTGCATAATATGGTTAATAATATGAGTTAGATTGATAATAATAAGAGCAATGGGTATAGTAATTGTCGTTCTATCGCTCATATAAGCACAATATGGCTAATAATATGAGTTAGATTGATAATAATAAGAGTAATAAGTATAGTATTTGTCGTTCTATCGATCATATAAGCATAATATGGCTAATAATGTGAGTTAGATTGATAATAGTGAGTGCAATAAATATAGTAATTGTCGATCTATCGCTCATATAAGCACAATATGGCTAATAATATGAGTTAAATGATAATAATAACAGTAATAAGTATAGTAATTGTCGTTCTATCGATAATATAAGCATAATATGCTAGTAATATGAGTTAGATTCATAATAATAAGAGTAATAAGTATAGTAATTGTCGTTCTATCGATCATATAAGCATAATATGGCTAATAATATGAGTTAGATTTATAATAATAAGAGTAATAAGTATAGTAATTGTCGTTCTATCGATCATATAAGCACATATGGCTAATAATATGAGTTAGATTGATAATAATAAGAGTAATAATAATAGTAATTGTCGTATTATCGATCATATAACCATAATATGGCTAATAGCATGAGTTAGATTGATAATAATAAGAGTAATGAGTATAGTAATTGTCGTTCTATCGATCATATCTGCATAATATGGTAAATAAATATGAGTTAGATTGATAATAGTGAGTGTAATAAATATAGTAATTGTCGTTCTATCGCTCATATAAGCACAATATGGCTAATAATATGAGTTAGATTGATAATAATAAGAGTAATAAGTATAGTAAATGTCGTTCTATCGATCATATAAGCATATATGGTTAATAATATGAGTTAGATTGATAATAATAAGTGTAATAAGTATAGTAATTGTCGTTCTATCGATCATAATTGCATAATATGGTTAATAATATGAGTTAGATTGATAATAATAAGAGCAATGGGTATAGTAATTGTCGTACTATCGATCATATAGCATAATATGGCTAATAATATGAGTTAGATTTATAATAATAAGAGTAATAAGTATAGTAATTGTCGTTCTATCGATCATATAAGCACAATATGGCTAATATATGAGTTAGATTGATAATAATAAGAGTAATAATAATAGTAATTGTCGTTATATCGATCATATAACCATAATATGGCTAATAGCATGAGTTAGATTGATAATAATAAGTGTAATAAGTATTGTAATTGTCGTACTATCGATCATATAAGCATAATATGGCTAATAATATGATTTAGATTGATAATAATAAGAGTAATAATAATAGTAATTGTCGTTATATCGATCATATAACCATAATATGGCTAATAGCATGAGTTAGATTGATAATAATAAGAGTAATGAGTATAAGTAATTGTCGTTCTATCGATCATATCTGCATAATATGGTAAATAATATGAGTTAGATTGATAATAGTGAGTGTAATAAATATAGTAATTGTCGTTCTATCGCTCATATAAGCACAATATGGCCTAATAATATGAGTTAGATTGATAATAATAAGAGTAATAAGTATAGTAATTGTCGTTCTATCGATCATATAAGCATAATATGGTTAATAATATGAGTTAGATTGATAATAATAAGTGTAATAAGTATAGTAATTG
>NW_027474016.1:0-101781 GCF_050947335.1 Megachile rotundata | reverse complement strand
ATTATCAGCCTAACTCATATTATTAGACGTATTATGCTTATATGATCGACAGAACGACAACTACTATATTTATTACACTCACTGTTATCAATCTAACTCATATTATTAACCATATTATGCAAATTTGATCGATAGAACGACAATAACTATACATATTAGTCTTATTATTATCAACCTAACTCATATTATTAGCCATATTATGCTTAAATGATCGATAGAACGACAATTACTATACTTATTACTCGTATTATTATCAATCTAACTCATATTATTAACAATATTATGCTTATAATATCGATAGAACGACAATTACTATACTTATTACTCTTATTGTTATCAATCTAACTCATATCATTAGCCATATTATGCTTATATGATCCATAGAACGAGAATTACTATACTCACTACTCTTAGTATTATCAATCTAACTCATATTATTAGCCATATTATGCTTATATTATCGATAGATCGACAATTACTATACTTATTACTGTTACTATTATCAATCTAACTCATATTATTAGCCATATTATGCTTAAATGATCGATAGAACGACAATTACTATACTTATTACTCTTATTATTATCAATCTAACTCATATTATTAGCCATATTATGCTTATATGATCGATAGAATGAGAATTACTATACTCACTACTCTTAGTATTATCACTCTAACTCATATTATTAGCCATATTATGCTTATATGATCGATAGAACGACAATTACTATACATATTACTCTTATTGTTATCAATCTAACTCATATTATTAGCCATATTATGCTTATATGTTCGATAGAACGAGAACTACTATACTCACTACTCTTAGTATTATCAATCTAACTCATATTATTAGCCATATTATGCTTAAATGATCGATAGAACGACAATTACTACACTTATTACTCTTATTATTATCAATCTAACTCATATTATTAGCCATATTATGCTTATATGAGCAATAGAACTACAACTACTATACTTATTACTCTTATTATTATCAATCTAACTCATATTATTAACCATATTATGCAGATATGATCGATAGAACTACCATTACTATACTCATTACTCTTATTGTTATCAATCTAACTCATATTATTAGACATATTATGCTTATATGATCGATAGAACGACAATTACTATACTTATTACTCTAATTATTATAAATATAACTCATATTATTAGCCATATTATGCTTATATGATCGATAGAACGAGAATTACTATACTCACTACTCTTAGTATTATCAATCTAACTCATATTATTAGCCATATTATGCTTATATGATCGATAGAACGACAATTACTATACTCACTACTCTTAGTATTGTCAATCTAACTCATATTATTAGCCATATTATGCTTATATGATCGATAGAACGACAATTACTATACTCACTACTCTTAGTATTGTCAATCTAACTCATATTATTAGCCATATTATGCTTATATGATCGATAGAACGAGAATTACTATACTCACTACTCTTAGTATTATCAATCTAACTCATATTATTAGCCATATTATGCTTAAATGATCGATAGAACGACAATTACTATACTTATTACTCTTATTGTTATCAATCTAACTCATATTGTTAGCCATATTATGCTTATATGATCGATAGAACGAGAATTACTATACTCACTACTCTTAGTATTATCAATCTAACTCATATTATTAACCATATTATGCAAATTTGATCGATAGAACGACAATCACTAAACTCATTACTCTTATTATTATCAATCTAACTCATATTATTAGCCATATTATGCTTATATTATCGATAGAATGAGAATTACTATACTCACTACTCTTAGTATTATCACTCTAACTCATATTATTAGCCATATTATGCTTATATGATCGATAGAACGACAATTACTATACTTATTACTCTTATTGTTATCAATCTAACTCATATCATTAGCCATATTATGCTTATATGATCCATAGAACGAGAATTACTATACTCACTACTCTTAGTATTATCAATCTAACTCATATTATTAGCCATATTATGCTTATATTATCGATAGATCGACAATTACTATACTTATTACTGTTACTATTATCAATCTAACTCATATTATTAGCCATATTATGCTTAAATGATCGATAGAACGACAATTACTATACTTATTACTCTTATTATTATCAATCTAACTCATATTATTAGCCATATTATGCTTATATGATCGATAGAATGAGAATTACTATACTCACTACTCTTAGTATTATCACTCTAACTCATATTATTAGCCATATTATGCTTATATGATCGATAGAACGACAATTACTATACATATTACTCTTATTGTTATCAATCTAACTCATATTATTAGCCATATTATGCTTATATGTTCGATAGAACGAGAATTACTATACTCACTACTCTTAGTATTATCAATCTAACTCATATTATTAGCCATATTATGCTTAAATGATCGATAGAACGACAATTACTACACTTATTACTCTTATTATTATCAATCTAACTCATATTATTAGCCATATTATGCTTATATGAGCAATAGAACTACAACTACTATACTTATTACTCTTATTATTATCAATCTAACTCATATTATTAACCATATTATGCAGATATGATCGATAGAACTACCATTACTATACTCATTGCTCTTATTGTTATCAATCTAACTCATATTATTAGACATATTATGCTTATATGATCGATAGAACGACAATTACTATACTTATTACTCTTATTATTATAAATATAACTCATATTATTAGCCATATTATGCTTATATGATCGATAGAACGAGAATTACTATACTCACTACTCTTAGTATTATCAATCTAACTCATATTATTAGCCATATTATGCTTATATGATCGATAGAACGACAATTACTATACTCACTACTCTTAGTATTGTCTATCTAACTCATATTATTAGCCATATTATGCTTATATGATCGATAGAACGAGAATTACTATACTCACTACTCTTAGTATTATCAATCTAACTCATATTATTAGCCATATTATGCTTAAATGATCGATAGAACGACAATTACTATACTTATTACTCTTATTGTTATCAATCTAACTCATATTGTTAGCCATATTATGCTTATATGATCGAAGAGAACGAGAATTACTATACTCACTACTCTTAGTATTATCAATCTAACTCATATTATTTACCATATTATGCAAATTTGATCGATAGAACGACAATCACTAAACTCATTACTCTTATTATTATCAATCTAACTCATATTATTAGCCATATTATGCTTATATGATCGATAGAATGAGAATTACTATACTCACTACTCTTAGTATTATCACTCTAACTCATATTATTAGCCATATTATGCTTATATGATCGATAGAACGACAATTACTATACTTATTACTCTTATTGTTATCAACCTAACTCATATCATTAGCCATATTATGCTTATATGATCCATAGAACGAGAATTACTATACTCACTACTCTTAGTATTATCAATCTAACTCATATTATTAGCCATATTATGCTTATATTATCGATAGATCGACAATTACTATACTTATTACTGTTACTATTATCAATCTAACTCATATTATTAGCCATATTATGCTTAAATGATCGATAGAACGACAATTACTATACCTATTACTCTTATTATTATCAATCTAACTCATATTATTAGCCATATTATGCTTATATGATCGATAGAATGAGAATTACTATACTCACTACTCTTAGTATTATCACTCTAACTCATATTATTAGCCATATTATGCTTATATGATCGATAGAACGACAATTACTATCATATTACTCTTATTGTTATCAATCTAACTCATATTATTAGCCATATTATGCTTATATGTTCGATAGAACGAGAATTACTATACTCACTACTCTTAGTATTATCAATCTAACTCATATTATTAGCCATATTATGCTTAAATGATCGATAGAACGACAATTACTACACTTATTACTCTTATTATTATCAATCCAACTCATATTATTAGCCATATTATGCTTATATGAGCAATAGAACTACAACTACTATACTTATTACTCTTATTATTATCAATCTAACTCATATTATTAACCATATTATGCAGATATGATCGATAGAACTACCATTACTATACTCATTACTCTTATTGTTATCAATCTAACTCATATTATTAGACATATTATGCTTATATGATCGATAGAACGACAATTACTATACTTATTACTCTTATTATTATAAATATAACTCATATTATTAGCCATATTATGCTTATATGATCGATAGAACGAGAATTACTATACTCACTACTCTTAGTATTATCAATCTAACTCATATTATTAGCCATATTATGCTTATATGATCGATAGAACGACAATTACTATACTCACTACTCTTAGTATTGTCAATCTAACTCATATTATTAGCCATATTATGCTTATATGATCGATAGAACGAGAATTACTATACTCACTACTCTTAGTATTATCAATCTAACTCATATTATTAGCCATATTATGCTTACATTATCGATAGAATGAGAATTACTATACTCACTACTCTTAGTATTATCACTCTAACTCATATTATTAGCCATATTATGCTTATATGATCGATAGAACGACAATTACTATACTTATTACTCTTATTGTTATCAATCTAACTCATATCATTAGCCATATTATGCTTATATGATCCATAGAACGAGAATTACTATACTCACTACTCTTAGTATTATCAATCTAACTCATATTATTAGCCATATTATGCTTATATTATCGATAGATCGACAATTACTATACTTATTACTGTTACTATTATCAATCTAACTCATATTATTAGCCATATTATGCTTAAATGATCGATATAACGACAATTACTATACTTATTACTCTTATTATTATCAATCTAACTCATATTATTAGCCATATTATGCTTATATGAGCAATAGAACGACAACTACTATACTTATTACTCTTATTATTATCAATCTAACTCATATTATTAGCCATATTATGCTTAAATGATCGATAGAACGTCAATTACTACACTTATTACTCTTATTATTATCAATATAACTCATATTATTAGCCATATTATGCTTATATGAGCAATAGAACTACAACTACTATACTTATTACTCTTATTATTATCAATCTAACTCATATTATTAGCCATATTATGCTTATATGATCGATAGAACGACAATTACTATACTTATTACTCTTATTGTTATCAATCTAACTCATATTGTTAGCCATATTATGCTTATATGATCGATAGAACGAGAATTACTATACTCACTACTCTTAGTATTGTCAATCTAACTCATATTATTAGCCATATTATGCTTGTATGATCGATAGAACGAGAATTACTATACTCACTACTCTTAGTATTATCAATCTAACTCATATTATTAGCCATATTATGCTTAAATGATCGATAGAACCACAATTACTATACTTATTACTCTTATTGTTATCAATCTAACTCATATTGTTAGCCATATTATGCTTATATGATCGATAGAACGAGAATTACTATACTCACTACTCTTAGTATTATCAATCTAACTCATATTATTTACCATATTATGCAAATTTGATCGATAGAACGACAATTACTATACTTATTACTCTTATTGTTATCAATCTAACTCATATTGTTAGCCATATTATGCTTATATGATCGATAGAACGAGAATTACTATACTCACTACTCTTAGTATTATCAATCTAACTCATATTATTAACCATATTATGCAAATTTGATCGATAGAACGACAATCACTAAACTCATTACTCTTATTATTATCAATCTAACTCATATTATTAGCCATATTATGCTTATATTATCGATAGAATGAGAATTACTATACTCACTACTCTTAGTATTATCACTCTAACTCATATTATTAGCCATATTATGCTTATATGATCGATAGAACGACAATTACTATACTTATTACTCTTATTGTTATCAATCTAACTCATATCATTAGCCATATTATGCTTATATGATCCATAGAACGAGAATTACTATACTCACTACTCTTAGTATTATCAATCTAACTCATATTATTAGCCATATTATGCTTATATTATCGATAGATCGACAATTACTATACTTATTACTGTTACTATTATCAATCTAACTCATATTATTAGCCATATTATGCTTAAATGATCGATAGAACGCCAATTACTATACTTATTACTCTTATTATTATCAATCTAACTCATATTATTAGCCATATTATGCTTATATGATCGATAGAATGAGAATTACTATACTCACTACTCTTAGTATTATCACTCTAACTCATATTATTAGCCATATTATGCTTATATGATCGATAGAACGACAATTACTATACATATTACTCTTATTGTTATCAATCTAACTCATATTATTAGCCATATTATGCTTATATGTTCGATAGAACGAGAATTACTATACTCACTACTCTTAGTATTATCAATCTAACTCATATTATTAGCCATATTATGCTTAAATGATCGATAGAACGTCAATTACTACACTTATTACTCTTATTATTATCAATATAACTCATATTATTAGCCATATTATGCTTATATGAGCAATAGAACTACAACTACTATACTTATTACTCTTATTATTATCAATCTAACTCATATTATTAGCCATATTATGCTTATATTATCGATAGAACGACAATTACTATACTTATCACTCTTATTATTATGAATCTAACTCATATTATTAGCCATATTATGCTTAAATGATCGATAGAACGACAATTACTGTACCTATTACTCTTATTATTATTAATTTAACACATATTATTAGCCATATTATGCTTATATGATCGATAGAACGAGAATTACTATACTCATTACTCTTATTATTATCAATGTAACTCATATTATTAACCATATTATGCCGATATGATCGATAGCACGACATTTAATATCATTATTACTCTTATTATTATGAAGCTAACTCATATTATTAGCCATATTATGCTTGTATGATCGATAGAACTACAATTACTATACTCATTACTCTTATTGTTATCAACCTAACTCATATTATTACCCATATTATGCTTATATGATCGATAGAACGACATTTACTATACTTATTACACTTCCTATTATCAATCTAACTTATATTATTGGCCATATTATGCTTATATGATCGATAGAACGACAATTACTACACTTATTACTCTTATTATTATCAATCTAACTCATATTATTAGCCATATTATGCTTAAATGATCGATAGAACGACAATTACTACACTTATTACTCTTATTATTATCAATCTAACTCATATTATTAGCCATATTATGCTTATATGAGCAATAGAACTACAACTACTATACTTATTACTCTTATTATTATCAATCTAACTCATATTATTAACCATATTATGCAGATATGATCGATAGAACGACAATTACTATACTTATTACTTTTATTGTTATCAATCTAACTCATATTATTAGCCATATTATGCAGATATGATCGATAGCACGACATTTACTATACCTATTACTCTTATTATTATCAGCCTAACTCATATTATTAGACGTATTATGCTTATATGATCGACAGAACGACAACTACTATATTTATTACACTCACTGTTATCAATCTAACTCATATTATTAACCATATTATGCAAATTTGATCGATAGAACGACAATCACTATACATATTAGTCTTATTATTAGCAACCTAACTCATATTATTAGCCATATTATGCTTAAATGATCGATAGAACGACAATTACTATACTTATTACTCGTATTATTATCAATCTAACTCATATTATTAACAATATTATGCTTATAATATCGATAGAACGACAATTACTATACTTATTACTGTTATTTTAATCAATCTAACTCATATTATTAGCCATATTATGCTTAAATGATCGATAGAACTACAATTACTATACTCATTGCTCTTATTATTATCAATCTAACTCATATTATTAGCCATATTATGCTTATATGATCGATAGAATGAGAATTACTATACTCACTACTCTTAGTATTATCACTCTAACTCATATTATTCGCCATATTATGCTTATATGATCGATAGAACGACAATTACTATACTTATTACTCTTATTGTTATCAATCTAACTCATATTTTTAGCCATATTATGCTTATATGATCGATAGAACGAGAATTACTATACTCACTACTCTTAGTATTATCAATCTAACTCATATTATTAGCCATATTATGCTTATATGATCGATAGAACGACAATTACTATACTTATTACTCTTATTGTTATCAATCTAACTCATATTGTTAGCCATATTATGCTTATATGATCGATAGAACGAGAATTACTATACTCACTACTCTTAGTATTGTCAATCTAACTCATATTATTAGCCATATTATTCTTATATGATCGATAGAACGAGAATTACTATACTCACTACTCTTAGTATTATCAATCTAACTCATATTATTAGCCATATTATGCTTAAATGATCGATAGAACGACAATTACTATACTTATTACTCTTATTGTTATCAATCTAACTCATATTGTTAGTCATATTATGCTTATATGATCGATAGAACGAGAATTACTATACTCACTACTCTTAGTATTATCAATCTAACTCATATTATTAACCATATTATGCAAATTTGATCGATAGAACGACAATCACTAAACTCATTACTCTTATTATTATCAATCTAACTCATATTATTAGCCATATTATGCTTATATGATCGATAGAATGAGAATTACTACACTCACTACTCTTAGTATTATCACTCTAACTCATATTATTAGCCATATTATGCTTATATGATCGATAGAACGACAATTACTATACTTATTACTCTTATTATTATAAATATAACTCATATTATTAGCCATATTATGCTTATATGAGCAATAGAACTACAACTACTATACTTATTACTCTTATTATTATCAATCTAACTCATATTATTAACCATATTATGCAGATATGATCGATAGAACTACAATTACTATACTCATTACTCTTATTGTTATCAATCTAACTCATATTATTAGACATATTATGCTTATATGACCGATAGAACGACAATTACTATACTTATTACTCTTATTATTATAAATATAACTCATATTATTAGCCATATTATGCTTATATGATCGATAGAACGAGAATTACTATACTCACTACTCTTAGTATTATCAATCTAACTCATATTATTAGCCATATTATGCTTATATTATCGATAGAACGACAATTACTATACTTATCACTCTTATTATTATGAATCTAACTCATATTATTAGCCATATTATGCTTAAATGATCGATAGAACGACAATTACTGTACCTATTACTCTTATTATTATTAATCTAACACATATTATTAGCCATATTATGCTTATATGATTGACAGGACGACAATTACTATACTTATTACACTCACTGTTATCAACCTAACTCATATTATTAACCATATTATGCTTATATGATCGAGAGAACGAGAATTACTATACTTATTACTCTTATTGTTATCAATCTAACTCATATCATTAGCCATATTATGCTTATATGATCCATAGAACGAGAATTACTATACTCACTACTCTTAATATTATCAATCTAACTCATATTATTAGCCATATTATGCTTATATTATCGATAGATCGACAATTACTATACTTATTACTGTTACTATTATCAATCTAACTCATATTATTAGCCATATTATGCTTAAATGATCGATAGAACGCCAATTACTATACTTATTACTCTTATTATTATCAATCTAACTCATATTATTAGCCATATTATGCTTATATGATCGATAGAATGAGAATTACTATACTCACTACTCTTAGTATTATCACTCTAACTCATATTATTAGCCATATTATGCTTATATGATCGATAGAACGACAATTACTATACATATTACTCTTATTGTTATCAATCTAACTCATATTATTAGCCATATTATGCTTATATGTTCGATAGAACGAGAATTACTATACTCACTACTCTTAGTATTATCAATCTAACTCATATTATTAGCCATATTATGCTTAAATGATCGATAGAACGTCAATTACTACACTTATTACTCTTATTATTATCAATATAACTCATATTATTAGCCATATTATGCTTATATGAGCAATAGAACTACAACTACTATACTTATTACTCTTATTATTATCAATCTAACTCATATTATTAGCCATATTATGCTTATATTATCGATAGAACGACAATTACTATACTTATCACTCTTATTATTATGAATCTAACTCATATTATTAGCCATATTATGCTTAAATGATCGATAGAACGACAATTACTGTACCTATTACTCTTATTATTATTAATTTAACACATATTATTAGCCATATTATGCTTATATGATTGACAGGACGACAATTACTATACTTATTACACTCACTGTTATCAATCTAACTCATATTATTAACCATATTATGCTTATATGATCGATAGAACGAGAATTACTATACTCATTACTCTTATTATTATCAATGTAACTCATATTATTAACCATATTATGCCGATATGATCGATAGCACGACATTTAATATCATTATTACTCTTATTATTATGAAGCTAACTCATATTATTAGCCATATTATGCTTGTATGATCGATAGAACTACAATTACTATACTCATTACTCTTATTGTTATCAACCTAACTCATATTATTACCCATATTATGCTTATATGATCGATAGAACGACATTTACTATACTTATTACACTTCCTATTATCAATCTAACTTATATTATTGGCCATATTATGCTTATATGATCGATAGAACGACAATTACTACACTTATTACTCTTATTATTATCAATCTAACTCATATTATTAGCCATATTATGCTTAAATGATCGATAGAACGACAATTACTACACTTATTACTCTTATTATTATCAATCTAACTCATATTATTAGCCATATTATGCTTATATGAGCAATAGAACTACAACTACTATACTTATTACTCTTATTAATATCAATCTAACTCATATTATTAACCATATTATGCAGATATGATCGATAGAACGACAATTACTATACTTATTACTTTTATTGTTATCAATCTAACTCATATTATTAGCCATATTATGCAGATATGATCGATAGCACGACATTTACTATACCTATTACTCTTATTATTATCAGCCTAACTCATATTATTAGACGTATTATGCTTATATGATCGACAGAACGACAACTACTATATTTATTACACTCACTGTTATCAATCTAACTCATATTATTAACCATATTATGCTTAAATGATCGATAGAACGTCAATTACTACACTTATTACTCTTATTATTATCAATATAACTCATATTATTAGCCATATTATGCTTATATGAGCAATAGAACTACAACTACTATACTCACTACTCTTAGTATTATCAATCTAACTCATATTATTAGCCATATTATGCTTATATGATCGATAGAACGTCAATTACTACACTTATTACTCTTATTATTATCAATATAACTCATATTATTAGCCATATTATGCTTATATGAGCAATAGAACTACAACTACTATACTCACTACTCTTAGTATTATCAATCTAACTCATATTATTAGCCATATTATGCTTAAATGATCGATAGAACGTCAATTACTACACTTATTACTCTTATTATTATCAATATAACTCATATTATTAGCCATATTATGCTTATATGAGCAATAGAACTACAACTACTATACTCACTACTCTTAGTATTATCAATCTAACTCATATTATTAGCCATATTATGCTTATATGATCGATAGAACGACAATTACTATACTTATTACTCTTATTGTTATCAATCTAACTCATATTGTTAGCCATATTATGCTTATATGATCGATAGAACGAGAATTACTATACTCACTACTCTTAGTATTGTCAATCTAACTCATATTATTAGCCATATTATTCTTATATGATCGATAGAACGAGAATTACTATACTCACTACTCTTAGTATTATCAATCTAACTCATATTATTAGCCATATTATGCTTAAATGATCGATAGAACGACAATTACTATACTTATTACTCTTATTGTTATCAATCTAACTCATATTGTTAGTCATATTATGCTTATATGATCGATAGAACGAGAATTACTATACTCACTACTCTTAGTATTATCAATCTAACTCATATTATTAACCATATTATGCAAATTTGATCGATAGAACGACAATCACTAAACTCATTACTCTTATTATTATCAATCTAACTCATATTATTAGCCATATTATGCTTATATGATCGATAGAATGAGAATTACTACACTCACTACTCTTAGTATTATCACTCTAACTCATATTATTAGCCATATTATGCTTATATGATCGATAGAACGACAATTACTATACTTATTACTCTTATTATTATAAATATAACTCATATTATTAGCCATATTATGCTTATATGAGCAATAGAACTACAACTACTATACTTATTACTCTTATTATTATCAATCTAACTCATATTATTAACCATATTATGCAGATATGATCGATAGAACTACAATTACTATACTCATTACTCTTATTGTTATCAATCTAACTCATATTATTAGACATATTATGCTTATATGACCGATAGAACGACAATTACTATACTTATTACTCTTATTATTATAAATATAACTCATATTATTAGCCATATTATGCTTATATGATCGATAGAACGAGAATTACTATACTCACTACTCTTAGTATTATCAATCTAACTCATATTATTAGCCATATTATGCTTATATTATCGATAGAACGACAATTACTATACTTATCACTCTTATTATTATGAATCTAACTCATATTATTAGCCATATTATGCTTAAATGATCGATAGAACGACAATTACTGTACCTATTACTCTTATTATTATTAATCTAACACATATTATTAGCCATATTATGCTTATATGATTGACAGGACGACAATTACTATACTTATTACACTCACTGTTATCAACCTAACTCATATTATTAACCATATTATGCTTATATGATCGAGAGAACGAGAATTACTATACTTATTACTCTTATTGTTATCAATCTAACTCATATCATTAGCCATATTATGCTTATATGATCCATAGAACGAGAATTACTATACTCACTACTCTTAGTATTATCAATCTAACTCATATTATTAGCCATATTATGCTTATATTATCGATAGATCGACAATTACTATACTTATTACTGTTACTATTATCAATCTAACTCATATTATTAGCCATATTATGCTTAAATGATCGATAGAACGCCAATTACTATACTTATTACTCTTATTATTATCAATCTAACTCATATTATTAGCCATATTATGCTTATATGATCGATAGAATGAGAATTACTATACTCACTACTCTTAGTATTATCACTCTAACTCATATTATTAGCCATATTATGCTTATATGATCGATAGAACGACAATTACTATACATATTACTCTTATTGTTATCAATCTAACTCATATTATTAGCCATATTATGCTTATATGTTCGATAGAACGAGAATTACTATACTCACTACTCTTAGTATTATCAATCTAACTCATATTATTAGCCATATTATGCTTAAATGATCGATAGAACGTCAATTACTACACTTATTACTCTTATTATTATCAATATAACTCATATTATTAGCCATATTATGCTTATATGAGCAATAGAACTACAACTACTATACTTATTACTCTTATTATTATCAATCTAACTCATATTATTAGCCATATTATGCTTATATTATCGATAGAACGACAATTACTATACTTATCACTCTTATTATTATGAATCTAACTCATATTATTAGCCATATTATGCTTAAATGATCGATAGAACGACAATTACTGTACCTATTACTCTTATTATTATTAATTTAACACATATTATTAGCCATATTATGCTTATATGATTGACAGGACGACAATTACTATACTTATTACACTCACTGTTATCAATCTAACTCATATTATTAACCATATTATGCTTATATGATCGATAGAACGAGAATTACTATACTCATTACTCTTATTATTATCAATGTAACTCATATTATTAACCATATTATGCCGATATGATCGATAGCACGACATTTAATATCATTATTACTCTTATTATTATGAAGCTAACTCATATTATTAGCCATATTATGCTTGTATGATCGATAGAACTACAATTACTATACTCATTACTCTTATTGTTATCAACCTAACTCATATTATTACCCATATTATGCTTATATGATCGATAGAACGACATTTACTATACTTATTACACTTCCTATTATCAATCTAACTTATATTATTGGCCATATTATGCTTATATGATCGATAGAACGACAATTACTACACTTATTACTCTTATTATTATCAATCTAACTCATATTATTAGCCATATTATGCTTAAATGATCGATAGAACGACAATTACTACACTTATTACTCTTATTATTATCAATCTAACTCATATTATTAGCCATATTATGCTTATATGAGCAATAGAACTACAACTACTATACTTATTACTCTTATTAATATCAATCTAACTCATATTATTAACCATATTATGCAGATATGATCGATAGAACGACAATTACTATACTTATTACTTTTATTGTTATCAATCTAACTCATATTATTAGCCATATTATGCAGATATGATCGATAGCACGACATTTACTATACCTATTACTCTTATTATTATCAGCCTAACTCATATTATTAGACGTATTATGCTTATATGATCGACAGAACGACAACTACTATATTTATTACACTCACTGTTATCAATCTAACTCATATTATTAACCATATTATGCAAATTTGATCGATAGAACGACAATCACTATACATATTAGTCTTATTATTAGCAACCTAACTCATATTATTAGCCATATTATGCTTAAATGATCGATAGAACGACAATTACTATACTTATTACTCGTATTATTATCAATCTAACTCATATTATTAACAATATTATGCTTATAATATCGATAGAACGACAATTACTATACTTATTACTGTTATTTTTATCAATCTAACTCATATTATTAGCCATATTATGCTTAAATGATCGATAGAACTACAATTACTATACTCATTGCTCTTATTATTATCAATCTAACTCATATTATTAGCCATATTATGCTTATATGATCGATAGAATGAGAATTACTATACTCACTACTCTTAGTATTATCACTCTAACTCATATTATTCGCCATATTATGCTTATATGATCGATAGAACGACAATTACTATACTTATTACTCTTATTGTTATCAATCTAACTCATATTTTTAGCCATATTATGCTTATATGATCGATAGAACGAGAATTACTATACTCACTACTCTTAGTATTATCAATCTAACTCATATTATTAGCCATATTATGCTTATATGATCGATAGAACGACAATTACTATACTTATTACTCTTATTGTTATCAATCTAACTCATATTGTTAGCCATATTATGCTTATATGATCGATAGAACGAGAATTACTATACTCACTACTCTTAGTATTGTCAATCTAACTCATATTATTAGCCATATTATGCTTATATGATCGATAGAACGAGAATTACTATACTCACTACTCTTAGTATTATCAATCTAACTCATATTATTAGCCATATTATGCTTAAATGATCGATAGAACGACAATTACTATACTTATTACTCTTATTGTTATCAATCTAACTCATATTGTTAGTCATATTATGCTTATATGATCGATAGAACGAGAATTACTATACTCACTACTCTTAGTATTATCAATCTAACTCATATTATTAACCATATTATGCAAATTTGATCGATAGAACGACAATCACTAAACTCATTACTCTTATTATTATCAATCTAACTCATATTATTAGCCATATTATGCTTATATGATCGATAGAATGAGAATTACTACACTCACTACTCTTAGTATTATCACTCTAACTCATATTATTAGCCATATTATGCTTATATGATCGATAGAACGACAATTACTATACTTATTACTCTTATTATTATAAATATAACTCATATTATTAGCCATATTATGCTTATATGAGCAATAGAACTACAACTACTATACTTATTAGTCTTATTATTATCAATCTAACTCATATTATTAACCATATTATGCAGATATGATCGATAGAACTACAATTACTATACTCATTACTCTTATTGTTATCAATCTAACTCATATCATTAGCCATATTATGCTTATATGATCCATAGAACGAGAATTACTATACTCACTACTCTTAGTATTATCAATCTAACTCATATTATTAGCCATATTATGCTTATATTATCGATAGATCGACAATTACTATACTTATTACTGTTACTATTATCAATCTAACTCATATTATTAGCCATATTATGCTTAAATGATCGATAGAACGCCAATTACTATACTTATTACTCTTATTATTATCAATCTAACTCATATTATTAGCCATATTATGCTTATATGATCGATAGAATGAGAATTACTATACTCACTACTCTTAGTATTATCACTCTAACTCATATTATTAGCCATATTATGCTTATATGAGCAATAGAACTACAACTACTATACTTATTACTCTTATTATTATCAATCTAACTCATATTATTAACCATATTATGCAGATATGATCGATAGAACGACAATTACTATACTTATTACTTTTATTGTTATCAATCTAACTCATATTATTAGCCATATTATGCAGATATGATCGATAGCACGACATTTACTATACCTATTACTCTTATTATTATCAGCCTAACTCATATTATTAGACGTATTATGCTTATATGATCGACAGAACGACAACTACTATATTTATTACACTCACTGTTATCAATCTAACTCATATTATTAACCATATTATGCAAATTTGATCGATAGAACGACAATCACTATACATATTAGTCTTATTATTAGCAACCTAACTCATATTATTAGCCATATTATGCTTAAATGATCGATAGAACGACAATTACTATACTTATTACTCGTATTATTATCAATCTAACTCATATTATTAACAATATTATGCTTATAATATCGATAGAACGACAATTACTATACTTATTACTGTTATTTTTATCAATCTAACTCATATTATTAGCCATATTATGCTTAAATGATCGATAGAACTACAATTACTATACTCATTGCTCTTATTATTATCAATCTAACTCATATTATTAGCCATATTATGCTTATATGATCGATAGAATGAGAATTACTATACTCACTACTCTTAGTATTATCACTCTAACTCATATTATTCGCCATATTATGCTTATATGATCGATAGAACGACAATTACTATACTTATTACTCTTATTGTTATCAATCTAACTCATATTTTTAGCCATATTATGCTTATATGATCGATAGAACGAGAATTACTATACTCACTACACTTAGTATTATCAATCTAACTCATATTATTAGCCATATTATGCTTATATGATCGATAGAACGACAATTACTATACTTATTACTCTTATTGTTATCAATCTAACTCATATTGTTAGCCATATTATGCTTATATGATCGATAGAACGAGAATTACTATACTCACTACTCTTAGTATTGTCAATCTAACTCATATTATTAGCCATATTATGCTTATATGATCGATAGAACGAGAATTACTATACTCACTACTCTTAGTATTATCAATCTAACTCATATTATTAGCCATATTATGCTTAAATGATCGATAGAACGACAATTACTATACTTATTACTCTTATTGTTATCAATCTAACTCATATTGTTAGTCATATTATGCTTATATGATCGATAGAACGAGAATTACTATACTCACTACTCTTAGTATTATCAATCTAACTCATATTATTAACCATATTATGCAAATTTGATCGATAGAACGACAATTACTATACTTATTACTCTTATTGTTATCAATCTAACTCATATTGTTAGCCATATTATGCTTATATGATCGATAGAACGAGAATTACTATACCCACTACTCTTAGTATTGTCAATCTAACTCATATTATTAGCCATATTATGCTTATATGATCGATAGAACGACAATTACTATACTTATTACTCTTATTGTTATCAATCTAACTCATATTGTTAGCCATATTATGCTTATATGATCGATAGAACGAGAATTACTATACTCACTACTCTTAGTATTGTCAATCTAACTCATATTATTAGCCAT
The DNA here is from genome assembly GCF_050947335.1 of Megachile rotundata. NCBI lineage: Eukaryota > Metazoa > Arthropoda > Insecta > Hymenoptera > Megachilidae > Megachile > Megachile rotundata. The sequence continues at coordinate 83,491 of NW_027474016.1, read as the reverse complement.
ATTATGCTTATATGATCGATAGAACGAGAATTACTATACTCACTACTCTTAGTATTATCAATCTAACTCATATTATTAGCCATATTATGCTTAAATGATCGATAGAACGACAATTGCTATACTTATTACTCTTATTGTTATCAATCTAACTCATATTGTTAGCCATATTATGCTTATATGATCGATAGAACGAGAATTACTATACTCACTACTCTTAGTATAATCAATCTAACTCATATTATTAACCATATTATGCAAATTTGATCGATAGAACGACAATCACTAAACTCATTACTCTTATTATTATCAATCTAACTCATATTATTAGCCATATTATGCTTATATGATCGATAGAATGAGAATTACTACACTCACTACTCTTAGTATTATCACTCTAACTCATATTATTAGCCATATTATGCTTATATGATCGATAGAACGACAATTACTATACTTATTACTCTTATTGTTATCAATCTAACTCATATTGTTAGCCATATTATGCTTATATGATCGATAGAACGAGAATTACTATACTCACTACTCTTAGTATTGTCAATCTAACTCATATTATTAGCCATATTATGCTTATATGATCGATAGAACGAGAATTACTATACTCACTACTCTTAGTATTATCAATCTAACTCATATTATTAGCCATATTATGCTTATATTATCGATAGAACGACAATTACTATACTTATCACTCTTATTATTATGAATCTAACTCATATTATTAGCCATATTATGCTTAAATGATCGATAGAACGACAATTACTGTACCTATTACTCTTATTATTATTAATTTAACACATATTATTAGCCATATTATGCTTATATGATTGACAGGACGACAATTACTATACTTATTACACTCACTGTTATCAATCTAACTCATATTATTAACCATATTATGCTTATATGATCGATAGAACGAGAATTACTATACTCATTACTCTTATTATTATCAATGTAACTCATATTATTAACCATATTATGCCGATATGATCGATAGCACGACATTTAATATCATTATTACTCTTATTATTATGAAGCTAACTCATATTATTAGCCATATTATGCTTGTATGATCGATAGAACTACAATTACTATACTCATTACTCTTATTGTTATCAACCTAACTCATATTATTACCCATATTATGCTTATATGATCGATAGAACGACATTTACTATACTTATTACACTTCCTATTATCAATCTAACTTATATTATTGGCCATATTATGCTTATATGATCGATAGAACGACAATTACTACACTTATTACTCTTATTATTATCAATCTAACTCATATTATTAGCCATATTATGCTTAAATGATCGATAGAACGACAATTACTACACTTATTACTCTTATTATTATCAATCTAACTCATATTATTAGCCATATTATGCTTATATGAGCAATAGAACTACAACTACTATACTTATTACTCTTATTATTATCAATCTAACTCATATTATTAACCATATTATGCAGATATGATCGATAGAACGACAATTACTATACTTATTACTTTTATTGTTATCAATCTAACTCATATTATTAGCCATATTATGCAGATATGATCGATAGCACGACATTTACTATACCTATTACTCTTATTATTATCAGCCTAACTCATATTATTAGACGTATTATGCTTATATGATCGACAGAACGACAACTACTATATTTATTACACTCACTGTTATCAATCTAACTCATATTATTAACCATATTATGCAAATTTGATCGATAGAACGACAATCACTATACATATTAGTCTTATTATTAGCAACCTAACTCATATTATTAGCCATATTATGCTTAAATGATCGATAGAACGACAATTACTATACTTATTACTCGTATTATTATCAATCTAACTCATATTATTATCAATATTATGCTTATAATATCGATAGAACGACAATTACTATACTTATTACTGTTATTTTTATCAATCTAACTCATATTATTAGCCATATTATGCTTAAATGATCGATAGAACTACAATTACTATACTCATTGCTCTTATTATTATCAATCTAACTCATATTATTAGCCATATTATGCTTATATGATCGATAGAATGAGAATTACTATACTCACTACTCCTAGTATTATCACTCTAACTCATATTATTCGCCATATTATGCTTATATGATCGATAGAACGACAATTACTATACTTATTACTCTTATTGTTATCAATCTAACTCATATTTTTAGCCATATTATGCTTATATGATCGATAGAACGAGAATTACTATACTCACTACACTTAGTATTATCAATCTAACTCATATTATTAGCCATATTATGCTTATATGATCGATAGAACGACAATTACTATACTTATTACTCTTATTGTTATCAATCTAACTCATATTGTTAGCCATATTATGCTTATATGATCGATAGAACGAGAATTACTATACTCACTACTCTTAGTATTGTCAATCTAACTCATATTATTAGCCATATTATGCTTATATGATCGATAGAACGAGAATTACTATACTCACTACTCTTAGTATTATCAATCTAACTCATATTATTAGCCATATTATGCTTAAATGATCGACAGAACGACAATTACTATACTTATTACTCTTAGTGTTATCAATCTAACTCATATTGTTAGTCATATTATGCTTATATGATCGATACAACGAGAATTACTATACTCACTACTCTTAGTATTATCAATCTAACTCATATTATTAACCATATTATGCAAATTTGATCGATAGAACGACAATTACTATACTTATTACTCTTATTGTTATCAATCTAACTCATATTGTTAGCCATATTATGCTTATATGATCGATAGAACGAGAATTACTATACCCACTACTCTTAGTATTGTCAATCTAACTCATATTATTAGCCATATTATGCTTATATGATCGATAGAACGACAATTACTATACTTATTACTCTTATTGTTATCAATCTAACTCATATTGTTAGCCATATTATGCTTATATGATCGATAGAACGAGAATTACTATACTCACTACTCTTAGTATTGTCAATCTAACTCATATTATTAGCCATATTATGCTTATATGATCGATAGAACGAGAATTACTATACTCACTACTCTTAGTATTATCAATCTAACTCATATTATTAGCCATATTATGCTTAAATGATCGATAGAACGACAATTGCTATACTTATTACTCTTATTGTTATCAATCTAACTCATATTGTTAGCCATATTATGCTTATATGATCGATAGAACGAGAATTACTATACTCACTACTCTTAGTATAATCAATCTAACTCATATTATTAACCATATTATGCAAATTTGATCGATAGAACGACAATCACTAAACTGATTACTCTTATTATTATCAATCTAACTCATATTATTAGCCATATTATGCTTATATGATCGATAGAATGAGAATTACTACACTCACTACTCTTAGTATTATCACTCTAACTCATATTATTAGCCATATTATGCTTATATGATCGATAGAACGACAATTACTATACTTATTACTCTTATTGTTATCAATCTAACTCATATTGTTAGCCATATTATGCTTATATGATCGATAGAACGAGAATTACTATACTCACTACTCTTAGTATTGTCAATCTAACTCATATTATTAGCCATATTATGCTTATATGATCGATAGAACGAGAATTACTATACTCACTACTCTTAGTATTATCAATCTAACTCATATTATTAGCCATATTATGCTTATATTATCGATAGAACGACAATTACTATACTTATCACTCTTATTATTATGAATCTAACTCATATTATTAGCCATATTATGCTTAAATGATCGATAGAACGACAATTACTGTACCTATTACTCTTATTATTATTAATTTAACACATATTATTAGCCATATTATGCTTATATGATTGACAGGACGACAATTACTATACTTATTACACTCACTGTTATCAATCTAACTCATATTATTAACCATATTATGCTTATATGATCGATAGAACGATAATTACTATACTCATTACTCTTATTATTATCAATGTAACTCATATTATTAACCATATTATGCCGATATGATCGATAGCACGACATTTAATATCATTATTACTCTTATTATTATGAAGCTAACTCATATTATTAGCCATATTATGCTTGTATGATCGATAGAACTACAATTACTATACTCATTACTCTTATTGTTATCAACCTAACTCATATTATTACCCATATTATGCTTATATGATCGATAGAACGACATTTACTATACTTATTACACTTCCAATTATCAATCTAACTTATATTATTGGCCATATTATGCTTATATGATCGATAGAACGACAATTACTACACTTATTACTCTTATTATTATCAATCTAACTCATATTATTAGCCATATTATGCTTAAATGATCGATAGAACGACAATTACTACACTTATTACTCTTATTATTATCAATCTAACTCATATTATTAGCCATATTATGCTTATATGAGCAATAGAACTACAACTACTATACTTATTACTCTTATTATTATCAATCTAACTCATATTATTAACCATATTATGCATATATGATCGATAGAACGACAATTACTATACTTATTACTTTTATTGTTATCAATCTAACTCATATTATTAGCCATATTATGCAGATATGATCGATAGCACGACATTTACTATACCTATTACTCTTATTATTATCAGCCTAACTCATATTATTAGACGTATTATGCTTATATGATCGACAGAACGACAACTACTATATTTATTACACTCACTGTTATCAATCTAACTCATATTATTAACCATATTATGCAAATTTGATCGATAGAACGACAATCACTATACATATTAGTCTTATTATTAGCAACCTAACTCATATTATTAGCCATATTATGCTTAAATGATCGATAGAACGACAATTACTATACTTATTACTCGTATTATTATCAATCTAACTCATATTATTAACAATATTATGCTTATAATATCGATAGAACGACAATTACTATACTTATTACTGTTATTTTTATCAATCTAACTCATATTATTAGCCATATTATGCTTAAATGATCGATAGAACTACAATTACTATACTCATTGCTCTTATTATTATCAATCTAACTCATATTATTAGCCATATTATGCTTATATGATCGATAGAACGACAATTACTATACTTATTACTCTTATTGTTATCAATCTAACTCATATTTTTAGCCATATTATGCTTATATGATCGATAGAAGGAGAATTACTATACTCACTACTCTTAGTATTATCCATCTAACTCATATTATTAGCCATATTATGCTTATATGATCGATAGAACGACAATTACTATACTTATTACTCTTATTGTTATCAATCTAACTCATATTGTTAGCCATATTATGCTTATATGATCGATAGAACGAGAATTACTATACTCACTACTCTTAGTATTGTCAATCTAACTCATATTATTAGCCATATTATGCTTATATGATCGATAGAACGAGAATTACTATACTCACTACTCTTAGTATTATCAATCCAACTCATATTATTAGCCATATTATGCTTAAATGATCGATAGAACGACAATTACTATACTTATTACTCTTATTGTTATCAATCTAACTTATATTGTTAGTCATATTATGCTTATATGATCGATAGAACGAGAATTACTATACTCACTACTCTTAGTATTATCAATCTAACTCATATTATTAACCATATTATGCAAATTTGATCGATAGAACGACAATCACTAAACTCATTACTCTTATTATTATCAATCTAACTCATATTATTAGCCATATTATGCTTATATGATCGATAGAATGAGAATTACTACACTCACTACTCTTAGTATTATCACTCTAACTCATATTATTAGCCATATTATGCTTAAATGATCGATAGAATGACAATTACTATACTTATTACTCGTATTATTATCAATCTAACTCATATTATTAACAATATTATGCTTATAATATCGATAGAACGACAATTACTATACTTATTACTGTTATTTTTATCACTCTAACTCATATTATTAGCCATATTATGCTTATATGATCGATAGAACGACAATTACTGTACTTATTACTCTTATTGTTATCAATCTAACTCATATTTTTAGCCATATTATGCTTATATGATCGATAGAACGAGAATTACTATACTCACTACTCTTAGTATTATCAATCTAACTCATATTATTAGCCATATTATGCTTTTATGATCGATAGAACGACAATTACTATACTTATTACTCTTATTGTTATCAATCTAACTCATATTGCTAGCCATATTATGCTTATATGATCGATAGAACGAGGATTACTATACTCACTACTCTTAGTATTGTCAATCTAACTCATATTATTAGCCATATTATGCTTATATGATCGATAGAACGAGAATTACTATACTCACTACTCTTAGTATTATCAATCTAACTCATATTATTAACCATATTATGCAAATTTGATCGATAGAACGACAATCACTAAACTCATTACTCTTATTATTATCAATCTAACTCATATTATTAACCATATTATGCAAATTTGATCGATAGAACGACAATAACTAAACTCATTACTCTTATTATTATCAATCTAACTCATATTATTAGCCATATTATGCTTATATGATCGATAGAATGAGAATTACTATACTCACTACTCTTAGTATTATCACTCTAACTCATATTATTAGCCATATTATGCTTATATGATCGATAGAATGAGAATTACTATACTCACTACTCTTAGTATTATCACTCTAACTCATATTATTAGCCATATTATGCTTATATGATCGATAGAACGACAATTACTATACATATTACTCTTATTGTTATCAATCTAACTCATATTATTAGCCATATTATGCTTATATGATCGATAGAACGAGAATTACTATACTCACTACTCTTAGTATTATCAATCTAACTCATATTATTAGCCATATTATGCTTATATTATCGATAGAACGACAATTACTATACTTATCACTCTTATTATTATGAATCTAACTCATATTATTAGCCATATTATGCTTACATGATCGATATAATGACAATCACTATACTTATTACTCTTATTATTATCAATCTAACTCATATTATTAACCATATTATGCTTATATGATCGATAGAACGACAATTACTATACTTATTACTCTTATTATTATAAATATAACTCATATTATTAGCCATATTATGCTTATATGATCGATAGAACGACAATTACTATACACATTACTCTTACTATTATCAATCTAACTCATATTATTAACCACATTATGCAGATATGATCGATAGAACGAGAATTACTATACTTACTACTCTTAGTATTATCAATCTAACTCATATTATTAGCCATATTATGCTTAAATGATCGATAGAACGACAATTACTGTACCTATTACTCTTATTATTATTAATTTAACACATATTATTAGCCATATTATGCTTATATGATTGACAGGACGACAATTACTATACTTATTACACTCACTGTTATCAATCTAACTCATATTATTAACCATATTATGCTTATATGATCGATAGAACGAGAATTACTATACTCATTACTCTTATTATTATCAATGTAACTCATATTATTAACCATATTATGCCGATACGATCGATAGCACGACATTTAATATCATTCTTACTCTTATTATTATGAACCTAACTCATATTATTAGCCATATTATGCTTGTATGATCGATAGAACTACAATTACTATACTCATTACTCTTATTGTTATCAACCTAACTCATATTATTTCCCATATTATGCTTATATGATCGATAGAACGAGAATTACTATACTCACTACTCTTAGTATTATCAATCTAACTCATATTATTAGCCATATTATGCTTTTATGATCGATAGAACGACAATTACTATACTTATTACTCTTATTGTTATCAATCTAACTCATATTGTTAGCCATATTATGCTTATATGATCGATAGAACGAGGATTACTATACTCACTACTCTTAGTATTGTCAATCTAACTCATATTATTAGCCATATTATGCTTATATGATCGATAGAACGAGAATTACTATACTCACTACTCTTAGTATTATCAATCTAACTCATATTATTAACCATATTATGCAAATTTGATCGATAGAACGACAATCACTAAACTCATTACTCTTATTATTATCAATCTAACTCATATTATTAACCATATTATGCAAATTTGATCGATAGAACGACAATAACTAAACTCATTACTCTTATTATTATCAATCTAACTCATATTATTAGCCATATTATGCTTATATGATCGATAGAATGAGAATTACTATACTCACTACTCTTAGTATTATCACTCTAACTCATATTATTAGCCATATTATGCTTATATGATCGATAGAATGAGAATTACTATACTCACTACTCTTAGTATTATCACTCTAACTCATATTATTAGCCATATTATGCTTATATGATCGATAGAACGACAATTACTATACATATTACTCTTATTGTTATCAATCTAACTCATATTATTAGCCATATTATGCTTATATGATCGATAGAACGAGAATTACTATACTCACTACTCTTAGTATTATCAATCTAACTCATATTATTAGCCATATTATGCTTATATTATCGATAGAACGACAATTACTATACTTATCACTCTTATTATTATGAATCTAACTCATATTATTAGCCATATTATGCTTACATGATCGATATAATGACAATCACTATACTTATTACTCTTATTATTATCAATCTAACTCATATTATTAACCATATTATGCTTATATGATCGATAGAACGACAATTACTATACTTATTACTCTTATTATTATAAATATAACTCATATTATTAGCCATATTATGCTTATATGATCGATAGAACGACAATTACTATACACATTACTCTTACTATTATCAATCTAACTCATATTATTAACCACATTATGCAGATATGATCGATAGAACGAGAATTACTATACTTACTACTCTTAGTATTATCAATCTAACTCATATTATTAGCCATATTATGCTTAAATGATCGATAGAACGACAATTACTGTACCTATTACTCTTATTATTATTAATTTAACACATATTATTAGCCATATTATGCTTATATGATTGACAGGACGACAATTACTATACTTATTACACTCACTGTTATCAATCTAACTCATATTATTAACCATATTATGCTTATATGATCGATAGAACGAGAATTACTATACTCATTACTCTTATTATTATCAATGTAACTCATATTATTAACCATATTATGCCGATACGATCGATAGCACGACATTTAATATCATTCTTACTCTTATTATTATGAACCTAACTCATATTATTAGCCATATTATGCTTGTATGATCGATAGAACTACAATTACTATACTCATTACTCTTATTGTTATCAACCTAACTCATATTATTTCCCATATTATGCTTATATGATCGATAGAACGACATTTACTATACTTATTACACTTCCTATTATCAATCTAACTTATATTATTGGCCATATTATGCTTATATGATCGATAGAACGACAATTACTACACTTATTACTCTTATTATTATCAATCTAACTCATATTATTAGCCATATTATGCTTAAATGATCGATAGAACGAGAATTACTATACTCATTACTCTTATTATTATCAATGTAACTCATATTATTATCCATATTATGCCGATATGATCGATAGCACGACATTTAATATCATTATTACTCTTATTATTATGAACCTAACTCATATTATTAGCCATATTATGCTTGTATGATCGATAGAACTACAATTACTATACTCATTACTCTTATTGTTATCAACCTAACTCATATTATTACCCATATTATGCTTATATGATCGATAGAACGACATTTACTATACTTATTACACTTCCTATTATCAATCTAACTTATATTATTGGCCATATTATGCTTATAAGATCGATAGAACGACAATTACTACACTTATTACTCTTATTATTATCAATCTAACTCATATTATTAGCCATATTATGCTTAAATGATCGATAGAACGACAATTACTACACTTATTACTCTTATTATTATCAATCTAACTCATATTATTAGCCATATTATGCTTATATGAGCAATAGAACTACAACTACTATACTTATTACTCTTATTATTATCAATCTAACTCATATTATTAACCATATTATGCAGATATGATCGATAGAACGACAATTACTATACTTATTACTTTTATTGTTATCAATATAACTCATATTATTAGCCATATTATGCTTAAATGATCGATAGAACGACAATTACTATACTTATTACTCTTATTGTTATCAATCTAACTCATATTGTTAGCCATATTATGCTTATATGATCGATAGAACGAGAATTGCTATACTCACTACTCTTAGTATTATCAATCTAACTCATATTATTAACCATATTATGCAAATTTGATCGATAGAACGACAATCACTAAACTCATTACTCTTATTATTATCAATCTAACTCATATTATTAACCATATTATGCAAATTTGATCGATAGAACGACAATAACTAAACTCATTACTCTTATTATTATCAATCTAACTCATATTATTAGCCATATTATGCTTATATGATCGATAGAATGAGAATTACTATACTCACTACTCTTAGTATTATCACTCTAACTCATATTATTAGCCATATTATGCTTATATGATCGATAGAATGAGAATTACTATACTCACTACTCTTAGTATTATCACTCTAACTCATATTATTAGCCATATTATGCTTATATGATCGATAGAACGACAATTACTATACATATTACTCTTATTGTTATCAATCTAACTCATATTATTAGCCATATTATGCTTATATGATCGATAGAACGAGAATTACTATACTCACTACTCTTAGTATTATCAATCTAACTCATATTATTAGCCATATTATGCTTATATTATCGATAGAACGACAATTACTATACTTATCACTCTTATTATTATGAATCTAACTCATATTATTAGCCATATTATGCTTACATGATCGATATAATGACAATCACTATACTTATTACTCTTATTATTATCAATCTAACTCATATTATTAACCATATTATGCTTATATGATCGATAGAACGACAATTACTATACTTATTACTCTTATTATTATAAATATAACTCATATTATTAGCCATATTATGCTTATATGATCGATAGAACGACAATTACTATACACATTACTCTTACTATTATCAATCTAACTCATATTATTAACCACATTATGCAGATATGATCGATAGAACGAGAATTACTATACTTACTACTCTTAGTATTATCAATCTAACTCATATTATTAGCCATATTATGCTTAAATGATCGATAGAACGACAATTACTGTACCTATTACTCTTATTATTATTAATTTAACACATATTATTAGCCATATTATGCTTATATGATTGACAGGACGACAATTACTATACTTATTACACTCACTGTTATCAATCTAACTCATATTATTAACCATATTATGCTTATATGATCGATAGAACGAGAATTACTATACTCATTACTCTTATTATTATCAATGTAACTCATATTATTAACCACATTATGCCGATATGATCGATAGCACGACATTTAATATCATTATTTCTCTTATTATTATGAACCTAACTCATATTATTAGCCATATTATGCTTGTATGATCGATAGAACTACAATTACTATACTCATTACACTTATTGTTATCAACCTAACTCATATTATTACCCATATTATGCTTATATGATCGATAGAACGACATTTACTATACTTATTACACTTCCTATTATCAATCTAACTTATATTATTGGCCATATTATGCTTATATGATCGATAGAACGACAATTACTACACTTATTACTCTTATTATTATCAATCTAACTCATATTATTAGCCATATTATGCTTATATGAGCAATAGAACTACAACTACTATACTTATTACTCTTATTATTATCAATCTAACTCATATTATTAACCATATTATGCAGATATGATCGATAGAACGACAATTACTATACTTATTACTTTTATTGTTATCAATCTAACTCATATTATTAGCCATATTATGCTTAAATGATCGATAGAACGATAATTACTATACTTATTACTCTTATTATTATCAATCTAACTCATATTATTAGCCATATTATGCTTATATGATCGATAGAACGACAATTACTATACTTATTACACTCACTATTATCAATCTAACTCATATTATTAACCATATTATGCAGATATGATCGATAGCACGACATTTACTATACCTATTACTCTTATTATTATCAGCCTAACTCATATTATTAGACGTATTATGCTTATATGATCGACAGAACGACAACTACTATATTTATTACACTCACTGTTATCAATCTAACTCATATTATTAACCATATTATGCAAATTTGATCGATAGAACGACAATCACTATACATATTAGTCTTATTATTATGAACCTAACTCATATTATTAGTCATATTATGCTTAAATGATCGATAAAACGACAATTACTATACTTATTACTCGTATTATTATCAATCTAACTCATATTATTAACAATATTATGCTTATAATATCGATAGAACGACAATTACTATACTTATTACTGTTATTTTTATCAATCTAACTCATATTATTAGCCATATTATGCTTAAATGATCGATAGAACTACAATTACTATACTCATTGCTCTTATTATTATCAATCTAACTCATATTATTAGCCATATTATGCTTATATGATCGATAGAATGAGAATTACTATACTCACTACTCTTAGTATTATCACTCTAACTCATATTATTAGCCATATTATGCTTATATGATCGATAGAACGACAATTACTATACTTATTACTCTTATTGTTATCAATCTAACTCATATTTTTAGCCATATTATGCTTATATGATCGATAGAACGAGAATTACTATACTCACTACTCTTAGTATTATCAATCTAACTCATATTATTAGCCATATTATCCTTTTATGATCGATAGAACGACAATTACTATACTTATTACTCTTATTGTTATCAATCTAACTCATATTGTTAGCCATATTATGCTTATATGATCGATAGAACGAGGATTACTATACTCACTACTCTTAGTATTGTCAATCTAACTCATATTATTAGCCATATTATGCTTATATGATCGATAGAACGAGAATCACTATACTCACTACTCTTAGTATTATCAATCTAACTCATATTATTAGCCATATTATGCTTAAGTGATCGATAGAACGACAATTACTACACTTATTACTCTTATTATTATCAATCTAACTCATATTATTAGCCATATTATGCTTATATGAGCAATAGAACTACAACTACTATACTTATTACTCTTATTATTATCAATCTAACTCATATTATTAACCATATTATGCAGATATGATCGATAGAACTACAATTACTATACTCATTACTCTTATTGTTATCAATCTAACTCATATTATTAGACATATTATGCTTATATGATCGATAGAACGACAATTACTATACTTATTACTCTTATTATTATAAATATAACTCATATTATTAGCCATATTATGCTTATATGATCGATAGAACGAGAATTACTATACTCACTACTCTTAGTATTATCAATCTAACTCATATTATTAGCCATATTATGCTTATATTATCGATAGAACGACAATTACTATACTTATCACTCTTATTATTATGAATCTAACTCATATTATTAGCCATATTATGCTTATATGATCGATAGAATGACAATCACTATACTTATTACTCTTATTATTATCAATCTAACTCATATTATTAACCATATTATGCTTATATGATCGATAGAACGACAATAACTATACTTATTACTCTTATTATTATAAATATAACTCATATTATTAGCCATATTATGCTTATATGATCGATAGAACGACAATTACTATACACATTACTCTTACTATTATCAATCTAACTCATATTATTAACCACATTATGCAGATATGATCGATAGAACGAGAATTACTATACTTACTACTCTTAGTATTATCAATCTAACTCATATTATTAGCCATATTATGCTTAAATGATCGATAGAACGACAATTACTGTACCTATTACTCTTATTATTATTAATTCAACACATATTATTAGCCATATTATGCTTATATGATTGACAGGACGACAATTACTATACTTATTACACTCACTGTTATCAATCTAACTCATATTATTAACCATATTATGCTTATATGATCGATAGAACGAGAATTACTATACTCATTACTCTTATTATTATCAATGTAACTCATATTATTAACCATATTATGCCGATATGATCGATAGCACGACATTTAATATCATTATTACTCTTATTATTATGAACCTAACTCATATTATTAGCCATATTATGCTTGTATGATCGATAGAACTACAATTACTATACTCATTACTCTTATTGTTATCAACCTAACTCATATTATTACCCATATTATGCTTATATGATCGATAGAACGACATTTACTATACTTATTACACTTCCTGTTATCAATCTAACTTATATTATTGGCCATATTATGCTTATATGATCGATAGAACGACAATTACTACACTTATTACTCTTATTATTATCAATCTAACTCATATCATTAGCCATATTATGCTTAAATGATCGATAGAACGACAATTACTACACTTATTACACTTATTATTATCAATCTAACTCATATTATTAGCCATATTATGCTTATATGAGCAATAGAACTACAACTACTATACTTATTACTCTTATTATTATCAATCTAACTCATATTATTAACCATATTATGCAGATATGATCGATAGAACGACAATTACTATACTTATTACTTTTATTGTTATCAATCTAACTCATATTATTAGCCATATTATGCTTAAATGATCGATAGAACGACAATTACTATACTTATTACTCGTATTATTATCAATCTAACTCATATTATTAACAATATTATGCTTATAATATCGATAGAACGACAATTACTATACTTATTACTGTTATTTTTATCAATCTAACTCATATTATTAGCCATATTATGCTTAAATGATCGATAGAACTACAATTACTGTACTCATTGCTCTTATTATTATCAATCTAACTCATATTATTAGCCATATTATGCTTATATGATCGATAGAATGAGAATTACTATACTCACTACTCTTAGTATTATCACTCTAACTCATATTATTAGCCATATTATGCTTATATGATCGATAGAACGACAATTACTATACTTATTACTCTTATTGTTATCAATCTAACTCATATTTTTAGCCATATTATGCTTATATGATCGATAGAACGAGAATTAATATACTCACTACTCTTAGTATTATCAATCTAACTCATATTATTAGCCATATTATCCTTTTATGATCGATAGAACGACAATTACTATATTTATTACTCTTATTGTTATCAATCTAACTCATATTGTTAGCCATATTATGCTTATATGATCGATCGAACGAGGATTACTATACTCACTACTCTTAGTATTATCAATCTAACTCATATTATTAGCCATATTATGCAAATTTGATCGATAGAACGACAATCACTAAACTCATTACTCTTATTATTATCAATCTAACTCATATTATTAACCATATTATGCAAATTTGATCGATACAACGACAATCACTAAACTCATTACTCTTATTATTATCAATCTAACTCATATTATTAGCCATATTATGCTTATATGATCGATAGAATGAGAATTACTATACTCACTACTCTTAGTATTATCACTCTAACTCATATTATTAGCCATATTATGCTTATATGATCGATAGAACGACAATTACTATACATATTACTCTTATTGTTATCAATCTAACTCATATTATTAGACATATTATGCTTATATGATCGATAGAACGACAATTACTATACTTATTACTCTTATTATTATAAATATAACTCATATTATTAGCCATATTATGCTTATATGATCGATAGAACGAGAATTACTATACTCACTACTCTTAGTATTATCAATCTAACTCATATTATTAGCCATATTATGCTTATATTATCGATAGAACGACAATTACTATACTTATCACTCTTATTATTATGAATCTAACTCATATTATTAGCCATATTATGCTTATATGATCGATAGAATGACAATCACTATACTTATTACTCTTATTATTATCAATCTAACTCATATTATTAACCATATTATGCTTATATGATCGATAGAACGACAATTACTATACTTATTACTCTTATTATTATAAATATAACTCATATTATTAGCCATATTATGCTTATATGATCGATAGAACGACAATTACTATACACATTACTCTTACTATTATCAATCTAACTCATATTATTAACCACATTATGCAGATATGATCGATAGAACGAGAATTACTATACTTACTACTCTTAGTATTATCAATCTAACTCATATTATTAGCCATATTATGCTTAAATGATCGATAGAACGACAATTACTGTACCTATTACTCTTATTATTATTAATTCAACACATATTATTAGCCATATTATGCTTATATGATTGACAGGACGACAATTACTATACTTATTACACTCACTGTTATCAATCTAACTCATATTATTAACCATATTATGCTTATATGATCGATAGAACGAGAATTACTATACTCATTACTCTTATTATTATCAATGTAACTCATATTATTAACCATATTATGCCGATATGATCGATAGCACGACATTTAATATCATTATTACTCTTATTATTATGAACCTAACTCATATTATTAGCCATATTATGCTTGTATGATCGAGAGAACTACAATTACTATACTCATTACTCTTATTGTTATCAACCTAACTCATATTATTACCCATATTATGCTTATATGATCGATAGAACGACATTTACTATACTTATTACACTTCCTGTTATCAATCTAACTTATATTATTGGCCATATTATGCTTATATGATCGATAGAACGACAATTACTACACTTATTACTCTTATTATTATCAATCTAACTCATATCATTAGCCATATTATGCTTAAATGATCGATAGAACGACAATTACTACACTTATTACTCTTATTATTATCAATCTAACTCATATTATTAGCCATATTATGCTTATATGAGCAATAGAACTACAACTACTATACTTATTACTCTTATTATTATCAATCTAACTCATATTATTAACCATATTATGCAGATATGATCGATAGAACGACAATTACTATACTTATTACTTTTATTGTTATCAATATAACTCATATTATTAGCCATATTATGCTTAAATAATCGATAGAACGATAATTACTATACTTATTACTCTTATTACTATCAGCCTAACTCATATTATTAGACGTATTATGCTTATATGATCGACAGAACGACAACTACTATATTTATTACACTCACTGTTATCAATCTAACTCATATTATTAACCATATTATGCAAATTTGATCGATAGAACGACAATCACTATACATATTAGTCTTATTATTATCAACCTAACTCATATTATTAGCCATATTATGCTTATATGATCGATAGAACGAGAATTACTATACTCACTACTCTTAGTATTATCAATGTAACTCATATTATTAGCCATATTATGCTTAAATGATCGATAGAACGACAATTACTATACTTATTACTCTTATTGTTATCAATCTAACTCATATTGTTAGCCATATTATGCTTATATGATCGATAGAACGAGAATTACTATACTCACTACTCTTAGTATTATCAATCTAACTCATATTATTAACCATATTATGCAAATTTGATCGATAGAACGACAATCACTAAACTCATTACTCTTATTATTATCAATCTAACTCATATTATTAACCATATTATGCAAATTTGATCGATAGAACGACAATAACTAAACTCATTACTCTTATTATTATCAATCTAACTCATATTATTAGCCATATTATGCTTATATGATCGATAGAATGAGAATTACTATACTCACTACTCTTAGTATTATCACTCTAACTCATATTATTAGCCATATTATGCTTATATGATCGATAGAATGAGAATTACTATACTCACTACTCTTAGTATTATCACTCTAACTCATATTATTAGCCATATTATGCTTATATGATCGATGGAACGACAATTACTATACATATTACTCTTATTGTTATCAATCTAACTCATATTATTAGCCATATGATGCTTATATGATCGATAGAACGAGAATTACTATACTCACTACTCTTAGTATTATCAATCTAACTCATATTATTAGCCATATTATGCTTATATTATCGATAGAACGACAATTACTATACTTATCACTCTTATTATTATGAATCTAACTCATATTATTAGCCATATTATGCTTACATGATCGATATAATGACAATCACTATACTTATTACTCTTATTATTATCAATCTAACTCATATTATTAACCATATTATGCTTATATGATCGATAGAACGACAATTACTATACTTATTACTCTTATTATTATAAATATAACTCATATTATTAGCCATATTATGCTTATATGATCGATAGAACGACAATTACTATACACATTACTCTTACTATTATCAATCTAACTCATATTATTAACCACATTATGCAGATATGATCGATAGAACGAGAATTACTATACTTACTACTCTTAGTATTATCAATCTAACTCATATTATTAGCCATATTATGCTTAAATGATCGATAGAACGACAATTACTGTACCTATTACTCTTATTATTATTAATTCAACACATATTATTAGCCATATTATGCTTATATGATTGACAGGACGACAATTACTATACTTATTACACTCACTGTTATCAATCTAACTCATATTATTAACCATATTATGCTTATATGATCGATAGAACGAGAATTACTATACTCATTACTCTTATTATTATCAATGTAACTCATATTATTAACCATATTATGCCGATATGATCGATAGCATGACATTTAATATCATTATTACTCTTATTATTATGAACCTAACTCATATTATTAGCCATATTATGCTTGTATGATCGATAGAACTACAATTACTATACTCATTACTCTTATTGTTATCAACCTAACTCATATTATTACCCATATTATGCTTATATGATCGATAGAACGACATTTACTATACTTATTACACTTCCTGTTATCAATCTAACTTATATTATTGGCCATATTATGCTTATATGATCGATAGAACGACAATTACTACACTTATTACTCTTATTATTATCAATCTAACTCATATTATTAACCATATTATGCTTATATGATCGATAGAACGACAATTACTATACTTATTACTCTTATTATTATAAATATAACTCATATTATTAGCCATATTATGCTTATATGATCGATAGAACGACAATTACTATACACATTACTCTTACTATATCAATCTAACTCATATTATTAACCACATTATGCAGATATGATCGATAGAACGAGAATTACTATACTTACTACTCTTAGTATTATCAATCTAACTCATATTATTAGCCATATTATGCTTAAATGATCGATAGAACGACAATTACTGTACCTATTACTCTTATTATTATTAATTCAACACATATTATTAGCCATATTATGCTTATATGATTGACACGACGACAATTACTATACTTATTACACTCACTGTTATCAATCTAACTCATATTATTAACCATATTATGCTTATATGATCGATAGAACGAGAATTACTATACTCATTACTCTTATTATTATCAATGTAACTCATATTATTAACCATATTATGCCGATATGATCGATAGCACGACATTTAATATCATTATTACTCTTATTATTATGAACCTAACTCATATTATTAGCCATATTATGCTTGTATGATCGATAGAACTACAATTACTATACTCATTACTCTTATTGTTATCAACCTAACTCATATTATTACCCATATTATGCTTATATGATCGATAGAACGACATTTACTATACTTATTACACTTCCTGTTATCAATCTAACTTATATTATTGGCCATATATGCTTATATGATCGATAGAACGACAATTACTACACTTATTACTCTTATTATTATCAATCTAACTCATATCATTAGCATATTATGCTTAAATGATCGATAGACACGACAATTAGCTACACTTATTACTCTTATTATTATCAATCTAACTCATATTATTAGCCATATTATGCTTATATGAGCAATAGAACTACAACTACTATACTTATTACTCTTATTATTATCAATCTAACTCATATTATTAACCATATTATGCAGATATGATCGATAGGAACGACAATTACTATACTTATTACTTTTATTGTTATCAATCTAACTCATATTATTAGCCATATTATGCTTAATGATCGATAGAACGATAATTACTATACTTATTACTCTTATTATTATCAATCTAACTCATATTATTAGCCATATTATGCTTATATGATCGATAGAACGACAATTACTATACTTATTACACTCACTATTATCAATCTAACTCATATTATTAACCATATTATGCAGATATGATCGATAGCACGACATTTACTATACCTATTACTCTTATTATTATCAGCCTAACTCATATTATAGACGTATTATGCTTATATGATCGACAGAACGACAACTACTATATTTATTACACTCACTGTTATCAATCTAACTCATATTATTAACCATATTATGCAAATTTGATCGATAGAACGACAATCACTATACTTATTACTCGTATTATTATCAATCTAACTCATATTATTAACAATATTATGCTTATAATATCGATAGAACGACAATTACTATACTTATTACTGTTATTTTTATCAATCTAACTCATATTATTAGCCATATTATGCTTATATGAGCAATAGAACTACAACTACTATACTTATTACTCTTATTATTATCAATCTAACTCATATTATTAACCATATTATGCAGATATGATCGATAGAACTACAATTACTATACTCATTACTCTTATTGTTATCAATCTAACTCATATTATTAGACATATTATGCTTATATGATCGATAGAACGACAATTACTATACTTATTACTCTTATTATTATAAATATAACTCATATTATTAGCCATATTATGCTTATATGATCGATAGAACGAGAATTACTATACTCACTACTCTTAGCATTATCATCTAACTCATATTATTAGCCATATTATGCTTATATTATCGATAGAACGACAGTTACTATACTTATCACTCTTATTATTATGAATCTAACTCATATTATTAGCCATATTATGCTTATATGATCGATAGAATGACAATTACTATACTTATTACTCTTATTATTATCAATCTAACTCATATTATTAACCATATTATGCTTAAATGATCGATAGAACGACAATTACTGTACCTATTACTCTTATTATTATTAATTCAACACATATTATTAGCCATATTATGCTTATATGATTGACACGACGACAATTACTATACTTATTACACTCACTGTTATCAATCTAACTCATATTATTAACCATATTATGCTTATATGATCGATAGAACGAGAATACTATACTCATTACTCTTATTATTATCAATTGTAACTCATATTATTAACCATATTATGCCGATATGATCGATAGCACGACATTTAATATCATTATTACTCTTATTATTATGAACCTAACTCATATTATTAGCCATATTATGCTTGTATGATCGATAGAACTACAATTACTATACTCATTACTCTTATTGTTATCACCTAACTCATATTATTACCCATATTATGCTTATATGATCGATAGAACGACATTTACTATACTTATTACACTTCCTGTTATCAATCTAACTTATATTATTGGCCATATTATGCTTATATGATCGATAGAACGACAATTACTACACTTATTACTCTTATTATTATCAATCTAACTCATATCATTAGCCATATTATGCTTAAATGATCGATAGAACGACAATTACTACACTTATTACTCTTATTATTATCAATCTAACTCATATTATTAGCCATATTATGCTTATATGAGCAATAGAACTACAACTACTATACTTATTACTCTTATTATTATCAATCTAACTCATATTATTAACCATATTATGCAGATATGATCGATAGAACGACAATTACTATACTTATTACTTTTATTGTTATCAATCTAACTCATATTATTAGCCATATTATGCTTAAATGATCGATAGAACGATAATTACTATACTTATTACTCTTATTATTATCAATCTAACTCATATTATTAGCCATATTATGCTTATATGATCGATAGAACGACAATTACTATACTTATTACACTCACTATTATCAATCTAACTCATATTATTAACCATATTATGCAGATATGATCGATAGCACGACATTTACTATACCTATTACTCTTATTATTATCAGCCTAACTCATATTATTAGACGTATTATGCTTATATGATCGACAGAACGACAACTACTATATTTATTACACTCACTGTTATCAATCTAACTCATATTATTAACCATATTATGCAAATTTGATCGATAGAACGACAATCACTATACTTATTACTCGTATTATTATCAATCTAACTCATATTATTAACAATATTATGCTTATAATATCGATAGAACGACAATTACTATACTTATTACTGTTATTTTTATCAATCTAACTCATATTATTAGCCATATTATGCTTATATGAGCAATAGAACTACAACTACTATACTTATTACTCTTATTATTATCAATCTAACTCATATTATTAACCATATTATGCAGATATGATCGATAGAACTACAATTACTATACTCATTACTCTTATTGTTATCAATCAAACTCATATTATTAGACATATTATGCTTATATGATCGATAGAACGACAATTACTATACTTATTACTCTTATTATTATAAATATAACTCATATTATTAGCCATATTATGCTTATATGATCGATAGAACGAGAATTACTATACTCACTACTCTTAGCATTATCAATCTAACTCATATTATTAGCCATATTATGCTTATATTATCGATAGAACGACAGTTACTATACTTATCACTCTTATTATTATGAATCTAACTCATATTATTAGCCATATTATGCTTATATGATCGATAGAATGACAATTACTATACTTATTACTCTTATTATTATCAATCTAACTCATATTATTAACCATATTATGCTTATATGATCGATAGAACGACAATTACTATACTTATTACTCTTATTATTATAAATATAACTCATATTATTAGCCATATTATGCTTATATGATCGATAGAACGACAATTACTATACACATTACTCTTACTATTATCAATCTAACTCATATTATTAACCACATTATGCAGATATGATCGATAGAACGAGAATTACTATACTTACTACTCTTAGTATTATCAATCTAACTCATATTATTAGCCATATTATGCTTAAATGATCGATAGAACGACAATTACTGTAACTATTACTCTTATTATTATTAATTTAACACATATTATTAGCCTTATTATGCTTATATGATTGACAGGACGACAATTACTATACTTATTACACTCACTGTTATCAATCTAACTCATATTATTAACCATATTATGCAGATATGATCGATAGCACGACATTTACTATACCTATTACTCTTATTATTATCAGCCTAACTCATATTATTAACAATATTATGCTTATAATATCGATAGAACGACAATTACTATACTTATTACTGTTATTTTTATCAATCTAACTCATATTATTAGCCATATTATGCTTATATGAGCAATAGAACTACAACTACTATACTTATTACTCTTATTATTATCAATCTAACTCACATTATTAACCATATTATGCAGATATGATCGATAGAACTACAATTACTATACTCATTACTCTTATTATTATCAATCTAACTCATATTATTAGCCATATTATGCTTATATGATCGATAGAATGAGAATTACTACACTCACTACTCTTAGTATTATCACTCTAACTCATATTATTAGCCATATTATGCTTATATGATCGATAGAACGACAATTACTATACTTATTACTCTTATTGTTATCAATCTAACTCATATTGTTAGCCATATTATGCTTATATGATCGATAGAACGAGAATTACTATACTCATTACTCTTATTATTATCAATGTAACTCATATTATTAACCATATTATGCCGATATGATCGATAGCACGACATTTAATATCATTATTACTCTTATTATTATGAACCTAACTCATATTATTAGCCATATTATGCTTGTATGATCGATAGAACTACAATTACTATACTCATTTCTCTTATTGTTATCAACCTAACTCATATTATTACCCATATTATGCTTATATGATCGATAGAACGACATTTACTATACTTATTACACTTCCTATTATCAATCTAACTTATATTATTGGCCATATTATGTTTATATGATCGATAGAACGACAATTACTACACTTATTACTCTTATTATTATCAATCTAACTCATATCATTAGCCATATTATGCTTAAATGATCGATAGAACGACAATTACTACACATATTACTCTTATTATTATCAATCTAACTCATATTATTAGCCATATTATGCTTATATGATCGATAGAATGAGAATTACTACACTCACTACTCTTAGTATTATCACTCTAACTCATATTATTAGCCATATTATGCTTATATGATCGATAGAACGACAATTACTATACTTATTACTCTTATTGTTATCAATCTAACTCATATTGTTAGCCATATTATGCTTATATGATCGATAGAACGAGAATTACTATACTCATTACTCTTATTATTATCAATGTAACTCATATTATTAACCATATTATGCCGATATGATCGATAGCACGACATTTAATATCATTATTACTCTTATTATTATGAACCTAACTCATATTATTAGCCATATTATGCTTGTATGATCGATAGAACTACAATTACTATACTCATTACTCTTATTGTTATCAACCTAACTCATATTATTACCCATATTATGCTTATATGATCGATAGAACGACATTTACTATACTTATTACACTTCCTATTATCAGTCTAACTTATATTATTGGCCATATTATGCTTATATGATCGATAGAACGACAATTACTACACTTATTACTCTTATTATTATCAATCTAACTCATATCATTAGCCATATTATGCTTAAATGATCGATAGAACGACAATTACTACACTTATTACTCTTACTATTATCAATCTAACTCATATTATTAGCCATATTATGCTTATATGAGCAATAGAACTACAACTACTATACTTATTACTCTTATTATTATCAATCTAACTCATATTATTAACCATATTATGCAGATATGATCGATAGAACGACAATTACTATACTTATTACTTTTATTGTTATCAATCTAACTCATATTATTAGCCATATTATGCTTAAATGATCGATAGAACGATAATTACTATACTTATTACTCTTATTATTATCAATCTAACTCATATTATTAGCCATATTATGCTTATATGATCGATAGAACGACAATTACTATACTTATTACACTCACTATTATCAATCTAACTCATATTATTAACCATATTATGCAGATATGATCGATTGCACGACATTTACTATACCTACTACTCTTATTATTATCAGCCTAACTCATATTATTAGACGTATTATGCTTATATGATCGACAGAACGACAACTACTATATTTATTACACTCACTGTTATCAATCTAACTCATATGATTAACCATATTATGCAAATTTGATCGATAGAACGACAATCACTACACATATTATTCTTATTATTATCAACCTAACTCATATTATTAGCCATATTATGCTTAAATGATCGATAGAACAACAATTACTATACTTATTACTCGTATTATTATCAATCTAACTCATATTATTAACAATATTATGCTTATAATATCGATAGAACGACAATTACTATACTTATTACTGTTATTTTTATCAATCTAACTCATATTATTAGCCATATTATGCTTATATGAGCAATAGAACTACAACTACTATAGTTATTACTCTTATTATTATCAATCTAACTCATATTATTAACCATATTATGCAGATATGATCGATAGAACTACAATTACTATACTCATTACTCTTATTGTTATCAATCTAACTCATATTATTAGACATATTATGCTTATATGATCGATAGAACGACAATTACTATACTTATTACTCTTATTATTATAAATATAACTCATATTATTAGCCATATTATGCTTATATGATCGATAGAACGAGAGTTAATATACTCACTACTCTTAGTATTATCAATCTAACTCATATTATTAGCCATATTATGCTTATATTATCGATAGAACGACAATTACTATACTTATTACTCTTATTATTATAAATATAACTCATATTATTAGCCATATTATGCTTATATGATCGATAGAACGACAATTACTATACACATTACTCTTACTATTATCAATCTAACTCATATTATTAACCACATTATGCAGATATGATCGATAGAACGAGAATTACTATACTTACTACTCTTAGTATTATCAATCTAACTCATATTATTAGCCATATTATGCTTAAATGATCGATAGAACGACAATTACTGTACCTATTACTCTTATTATTATTAATTTAACACATATTATTAGCCATATTATGCTTATATGATTGACAGGACGACAATTACTATACTTATTACACTCACTGTTATCAATCTAACTCATATTATTAACCATATTATGCTTATATGATCGATAGAACGAGAATTACTATACTCATTACTCTTATTATTATCAATGTAACTCATATTATTAACCATATTATGCCGATATGATCGATAGCACGACATTTAATATCATTATTACTCTTATTATTATGAACCTAACTCATATTATTAGCCATATTATGCTTGTATGATCGATAGAACTACAATTACTATACTCATTACTCTTATTGTTATCAACCTAACTCATATTATTACCCATATTATGCTTATATGATCGATAGAACGACATTTACTATACTTATTACACTTCCTGTTATCAATCTAACTTATATTATTGGCCATATTATGCTTATATGATCGATAGAACGACAATTACTACACTTATTACTCTTATTATTATCAATCTAACTCATATCATTAGCCATATCATGCTTAAATGATCGATAGAACGACAATTACTACACTTATTACTCTTATTATTATCAATCTAACTCATATTATTAGCCATATTATGCTTATATGAGCAATAGAACTACAACTACTATACTTATTACTCTTATTATTATCAATCTAACTCATATTATTAACCATATTATGCAGATATGATCGATAGAACGACAATTACTATACTTATTACTTTTATTGTTATCAATCTAACTCATATTATTAGCCATATTATGCTTAAATGATCGATAGAACGATAATTACTATACTTATTACTCTTATTATTATCAATCTAACTCATATTATTAGCCATATTATGCTTATATGATCGATAGAACGACAATTACTATACTCATTACACTCACTATTATCAATCTAACTCATATTATTAACCATATTATGCAGATATGATCGATAGCACGACATTTACTATACCTATTACTCTTATTATTATCAGCCTAACTCATATTATTAGACGTATTATGCTTATATGATCGACAGAACGACAACTACTATATTTATTACACTCACTGTTATCAATCTAACTCATATTATTAACCATATTATGCAAATTTGATCGATAGAACGACAATCACTATACTTATTACTCGTATTATTATCAATCTAACTCATATTATTAACAATATTATGCTTATAATATCGATAGAACGACAATTACTATACTTATTACTGTTATTTTTATCAATCTAACTCATATTATTAGCCATATTATGCTTATATGAGCAATAGAACTACAACTACTATACTTATTACTCTTATTATTATCAATCTAACTCATATTATTAACCATATTATGCAGATATGATCGATAGAACTACAATTACTATACTCACTACTCTTATTGTTATCAATCTAACTCATATTATTAGACATATTATGCTTATATGATCGATAGAACGACAATTACTATACTTATTACTCTTATTATTATAAATATAACTCATATTATTAGCCATATTATGCTTATATGATCGATAGAACGAGAATTACTATACTCACTACTCTTAGCATTATCAATCTAACTCATATTATTAGCCATATTATGCTTATATTATCGATAGAACGACAGTTACTATACTTATCACTCTTATTATTATGAATCTAACTCATATTATTAGCCATATTATGCTTATATGATCGATAGAATGACAATTACTATACTTATTACTCTTATTATTATCAATCTAACTCATATTATTAACCATATTATGCTTATATGATCGATAGAACGACAATTACTATACTTATTACTCTTATTATTATAAATATAACTCATATTATTAGCCATATTATGCTTATATGATCGATAGAACGACAATTACTATACACATTACTCTTACTATTATCAATCTAACTCATATTATTAACCACATTATGCAGATATGATCGATAGAACGAGAATTACTATACTTACTACTCTTAGTATTATCAATCTAACTCATATTATTAGCGATATTATGCTTAAATGATCGATAGAACGACAATTACTATACTTATTACACTCACTATTATCAATCTAACTCATATTATTAACCATATTATGCAGATATGATCGATAGCACGACATTTACTATACCTATTACTCTTATTATTATCAGCCTAACTCATATTATTAGACGTATTATGCTTATATGATCGACAGAACGACAACTACTATATTTATTACACTCACTGTTATCAATCTAACTTATATTATTAACCATATTATGCAAATTTGATCGATAGAACGACAATCACTAAACTCATTACTCTTATTATTATCAATCTAACTCATATTATTAGCCATATTATGCTTATATGATCGATAGAATGAGAATTACTATACTCATTACTCTTATTATTATCAATGTAACTCATATTATTAACCATATTATGCCGATATGATCGATAGCACGACATTTAATATCATTATTACTCTTATTATTATGAACCTAACTCATATTATTAGCCATATTATGCTTGTATGATCGATAGAACTACAATTACTATACTCATTACTCTTATTGTTATCAACCTAACTCATATTATTACCCATATTATGCTTATCTGATCGATAGAACGACATTTACTATACTTATTACACTTCCTATTATCAATCTAACCTATATTATTGGCCATATTATGCTTATATGATCGATAGAACGACAATTACTACACTTATTACTCTTATTATTATCAATCTAACTCATATTATTAGCCATATTATGCTTAAATGATCGATAGAACGACAATTACTACACTTATTACTCTTATTATTATCAATCTAACTCATATTATTAGCCATATTATGCTTATATGAGCAATAGAACTACAACTACTATACTTATTACTCTTATTATTATCAATCTAACTCATATTATTAGCCATATTATGCTTATATGATCGATAGAACGACAATTACTATACTTATTACACTCACTATTATCAATCTAACTCATAATATTAACCATATTATGCAGATATGATCGATAGCACGACATTTACTATACCTATTACTCTTATTATTATCAGCCTAACTCATATTATTAGACGTATTATGCTTATATGATCGACAGAACGACAACTACTATATTTATTACACTCACTGTTATCAATCTAACTCATATTATTAACCATATTATGCAAATTTGATCGATAGAACGACAATCACTATACATGTTAGTCTTATTATTATCAACCTAACTCATATTATTAGCCATATTATGCTTAAATGATCGATAGAACGACAATTACTATACTTATTACTCGTATTATTATCAAACTAACTCATATTATTAACAATATTATGCTTATAATATCGATAGAACGACAATTACTATACTTATTACTGTTATTATTATCAATCTAACTCATATTATTAGCCATATTATGCTTAAATGATCGATAGAACTACAATTACTATACTCATTGCTCTTATTATTATCAATCTAACTCATATTATTAGCCATATTATGCTTATATGATCGATAGAATGAGAATTACTATACTCACTACTCTTAGTATTATCACTCTAACTCATATTATTAGCCACATTATGCTTATATGATCGATAGAACGACAATTACTATACTTTTTACTCTTATTGTTATCAATCTAACTCATATTTTTAGCCATATTATGCTTATATGATCGATAGAACGAGAATTACTATACTCACTACTCTTAGTATTGTAACCGTGCTGGTTACATAATATAAGAACACATTATATATCAGTTTATGTATTGCCGCGGTATGGGGTATCCCTACTCCGCTCATACGTCGTGATCATGATTTCATGGGGTTACGGGTAGAGTATTTACCCCACTTTCACTAATTATGCGTGCGCATCGATCCCCACTCGATAGCGATCGAAGGAGGTCGATGCGAGGATCAAATTAGGCACTCTACGTCTGGAAGCGAATCGAGTCGGTTCAAGAAAAATCTATTCTGCGAAACACGGTACGCGATTGCGAGGTCAAACCGACCTGATAGATTCGTCAAGCCGACAATTTGTCCGCGACGCGTAAACGCCTCAAACCGAGGAGTCGATCGTTCAAGCCGAACGGTGGCACAGTCAGAGTCAGATTTCGGAACAATTAGTCGATCGTGAACAGCGTAGTAGTCAGAACGTAAATATTGATTTGTATTAAAGCGAATAATCAAATAGATAATTTCTAAATTCTTTGGGTAAAGTTGTGGTAAGTAACGGTTGATTGGAAGTCGATTCTCTTTAATAATTTTCGTCGTTATTCCCACAGTTGTGAATAGCGACTGAGATCATTTAAATTGTACATTTTGGCGTGGTACAGCTCTCAGGCTCATACAGGCAATTGAAGTGTCGCTCGGCCCACGTAAAGTGTCCCGCCGTATCTTCTAATTGTACCTGTGTGCCCTTGCGAGAGGTAGTCTCGCTGGTGTAGAATTGTATGATTTCTGCCATGTTTGATCGAGGCACAGCTCACAGACTCGTTTGAGTAACCAGAGTATCGCCCAGCTCACGAAAGTGCCCTGCCGCTACTCCTTGGTTGTTCTCAAATGCCTTTGTGAAGAGGTGGACACGACCGCGTGGCACAGCTTTCGCTCTGTTTGGAGGTTAATTCGTTCGAATCGGATTCATATTCAGTTTGGGTAACCGAAGTGTCGCCCAGCCCACATATCGTGCCTGCCGGCATCTTCTGGTTGTTCTCAATCAGTGCATGAATCTCATAGTACAGGCACCTTTTGGCTTTTCCCGAGTTGCTCGACAAGGTCAATTTGTGTTACTGTACTATTCGCGTCGCGAATTACACGATCGGATCAGTACTGTTGGAATCAGGCGTCCGGCATCAGAGCAAGTCTTGAGCCCCAATAAACTCCTCTAGACGAACTCCTAGGTGTCACAACCTGATCTCGACTTCGTGCGAGTCTCCACCGGAACGTCTCCTCCGATTTATCGGCCGAGTGTAAAAGGTGCTGCGACAATCCTCAATCGTGCTATTTACCGAGGCATCGACTCCAACCACCAATTTAAATAATTATATGTAAATAACTAATCGAAATTTCACATAAAGCATTTACATTCCTTTCGCATCTTCGAGCGTCGACTCATTGAAAGTCACTAGATTGAACGAGACTTATTGTTAAATATACATGTATGTACGTATGTGTTGGATTTGCAGAATATATATATATATATATTGTCTTATGTTAACTCTAAATGAAAAAGGTTTCTAACTTTCTTTAACGACCAGTCAGACCACTCCGCTATCCAGTACCTGGAGGCCCGAACCCTCCATTTAAATCATTCATAGATTAAAGCACGTTTATTCTTACTGAGAAGCCCGAGCTGGGCTTTAAACCAGACAGAATTCACAGAAAATATAACGACAAAATTCGTAGAAGCAACGCCGGTCTCCAGGCGTATCTAAATAAACAAAACAACGTTTACAGTATTATCAATCTAACTCATATTATTAGCCATATTATGCTTATATGATCGATAGAACGACAATTACTATACTTATTACTCTTATTGTTATCAATCTAACTCATATTGTTAGCCATATTATGCTTATATGATCGATAGAACGAGAATTACTATACTCACTACTCTTAGTATTGTCAATCTAACTCATATTATTAGCCATATTATGCTTATATGATCGATAGCACGAGAATTACTATACTCACTACTCTTAGTATTATCAATCTAACTCATATTATTAGCCATATTATGCTTAAATGATCGATAGAACGACAATTACTGTACCTATTACTCTTATTATTATCAATTTAACTCATATTATTAGCCATATTATGCTTATATGATTGACAGGACGACAATTACTATACTTATTACACTCACTGTTATCAATCTAACTCATATTATTAGCCATATTATGCTTATATGATCGATAGAACGACAATTACTGTACTTATTACTCTTATTGTTATCAATCTAACTCATATTTTTAGCCATATTATGCTTATATGATCGATAGAACGAGAATTACTATACTCACTACTCTTAGTATTATCAATCTAACTCATATTATTAGCCATATTATGCTTTTATGATCGATAGAACGACAATTACTATACTTATTACTCTTATTGTTATCAATCTAACTCATATTGTTAGCCATATTATGCTTATATGATCGATAGAACGAGGATTACTATACTCACTACTCTTAGTATTGTCAATCTAACTCATATTATTAGCCATATTATGCTTATATGATCGATAGAACGAGAATTACTATACTCACTACTCTTAGTATTATCAATGTAACTCATATTATTAGCCATATTATGCTTAAATGATCGATAGAACGACAATTACTATACTTATTACTCTTATTGTTATCAATCTAACTCATATTGTTAGCCATATTATGCTTACGTGATCGATAGAACGAGAATTACTATACTCACTACTCTTAGTATTATCAATCTAACTCATATTATTAACCATATTATGCAAATTTGATCGATAGAACGACAATCACTAAACTCATTACTCTTATTATTATCAATCCAACTCATATTATTAACCATATTATGCAAATTTGATCGATAGAACGACAATAACTAAACTCATTACTCTTATTATTATCAATCTAACTCATATTATTAGCCATATTATGCTTATATGATCGATAGAATGAGAATTACTATACTCACTACTCTTAGTATTATCACTCTAACTCATATTATTAGCCATATTATGCTTATATGATCGATAGAATGAGAATTACTATACTCACTACTCTTAGTATTATCACTCTAACTCATATTATTAGCCATATTATGCTTATATGATCGATAGAACGACAATTACTATACATATTACTCTTATTGTTATCAATCTAACTCATATTATTAGCCATATTATGCTTATATGATCGATAGAACGAGAATTACTATACTCACTACTCTTAGTATTATCAATCTAACTCATATTATTAGCCATATTATGCTTATATTATCGATAGAACGACAATTACTATACTTATCACTCTTATTATTATGAATCTAACTCATATTATTAGCCATATTATGCTTACATGATCGATATAATGACAATCACTATACTTATTACTCTTATTATTATCAATCTAACTCATATTATTAACCATATTATGCTTATATGATCGATAGAACGACAATTACTATACTTATTACTCTTATTATTATAAATATAACTCATATTATTAGCCATATTATGCTTATATGATCGATAGAACGACAATTACTATACACATTACTCTTACTATTATCAATCTAACTCATATTATTAACCACATTATGCAGATATGATCGATAGAACGAGAATTACTATACTTACTACTCTTAGTATTATCAATCTAACTCATATTATTAGCCATATTATGCTTAAATGATCGATAGAACGACAATTACTGTACCTATTACTCTTATTATTATTAATTTAACACATATTATTAGCCATATTATGCTTATATGATTGACAGGACGACAATTACTATACTTATTACACTCACTGTTATCAATCTAACTCATATTATTAACCATATTATGCTTATATGATCGATAGAACGAGAATTACTATACTCATTACTCTTATTATTATCAATGTAACTCATATTATTAACCATATTATGCCGATATGATCGATAGCACGACATTTAATATCATTCTTACTCTTATTATTATGAACCTAACTCATATTATTAGCCATATTATGCTTGTATGATCGATAGAACTACAATTACTATACTCATTACTCTTATTGTTATCAACCTAACTCATATTATTACCCATATTATGCTTATATGATCGGTAGAACGACATTTACTATACTTATTACACTTCCTATTATCAATCTAACTTATATTATTGGCCATATTATGCTTATATGATCGATAGAACGACAATTACTACACTTATTACTCTTATTATTATCAATCTAACTCATATTATTAGCCATATTATGCTTAAATGATCGATAGAACGAGAATTACTATACTCATTACTCTTATTATTATCAATGTAACTCATATTATTAACCATATTATGCCGATATGATCGATAGCACGACATTTAATATCATTATTACTCTTATTATTATGAACCTAACTCATATTATTAGCCATATTATGCTTGTATGATCGATAGAACTACAATTACTATACTCATTACTCTTATTGTTATCAAAATAACTCATATTATTACCCATATTATGCTTATATGATCGACAGAACGACATTTACTATACTTATTACATTTCCTATTATCAATCTAACTTATATTATTGGCCATATTATGCTTATAAGATCGATAGAACGACAATTACTACACTTATTACTCTTATTATTATCAATCTAACTCATATTATTAGCCATATTATGCTTAAATGATCGATAGAACGACAATTACTACACTTATTACTCTTATTATTATCAATCTAACTCATATTATTAGCCATATTATGCTTATATGAGCAATAGAACTACAACTACTATACTTATTACTCTTATTATTATCAATCTAACTCATATTATTAACCATATTATGCAGATATGATCGATAGAACGACAATTACTATACTTATTACTTTTATTGTTATCAATATAACTCATATTATTAGCCATATTATGCTTAAATAATCGATAGAACGATAATTACTATACTTATTACTCTTATTATTATCAGCCTAACTCATATTATTAGACGTATTATGCTTATATGATCGACAGAACGACAACTACTATATTTATTACACTCACTGTTATCAATCTAACTCATATTATTAACCATATTATGCAAATTTGATCGATAGAACGACAATCACTATACATATTAGTCTTATTGTTATCAACCTAACTCATATTATTAGCCATATTATGCTTAAATGATCGATAGAACGACAATTACTATACTTATTACTCGTATTATTATCAATCTAACTCATATTATTAACAATATTATGCTTATAATATCGATAGAACGACAATTACTATACTTATTACTGTTATTTTTATCACTCTAACTCATATTATTAGCCATATTATGCTTATATGATCGATAGAACGACAATTACTGTACTTATTACTCTTATTGTTATCAATCTAACTCATATTTTTAGCCATATTATGCTTATATGATCGATAGAACGAGAATTACTATACTCACTACTCTTAGTATTATCAATCTAACTCATATTATTAGCCATATTATGCTTTTATGATCGATAGAACGACAATTACTATACTTATTACTCTTATTGTTATCAATCTAACTCATATTGTTAGCCATATTATGCTTATATGATCGATAGGACGAGGATTACTATGCTCACTACTCTTAGTATTGTCAATCTAACTCATATTATTAGCCATATTATGCTTATATGATCGATAGAACGAGAATTACTATACTCACTACTCTTAGTATTATCAATGTAACTCATATTATTAGCCATATTATGCTTAAATGATCGATAGAACGACAATTACTATACTTATTACTCTTATTGTTATCAATCTAACTCATATTGTTAGCCATATTATGCTTATATGATCGATAGAACGAGAATTACTATACTCACTACTCTTAGTATTATCAATCTAACTCATATTATTAACCATATTATGCAAATTTGATCGATAGAACGACAATCACTAAACTCATTACTCTTATTATTATCAATCTAACTCATATTATTAACCATATTATGCAAATTTGATCGATAGAACGACAATAACTAAACTCATTACTCTTATTATTATCAATCTAACTCATATTATTAGCCATATTATGCTTATATGATCGATAGAATGAGAATTACTATACTCACTACTCTTAGTATTATCACTCTAACTCATATTATTAGCCATATTATGCTTATATGATCGATAGAATGAGAATTACTATACTCACTACTCTTAGTATTATCACTCTAACTCATATTATTAGCCATATTATGCTTATATGATCGATAGAACGACAATTACTATACATATTACTCTTATTGTTATCAATCTAACTCATATTATTAGCCATATTATGCTTATATGACCGATAGAACGAGAATTACTATACTCACTACTCTTAGTATTATCAATCTAACTCATATTATTAGCCATATTATGCTTATATTATCGATAGAACGACAATTACTATACTTATCACTCTTATTATTATGAATCTAACTCATATTATTAGCCATATTATGCTTACATGATCGATATAATGACAATCACTATACTTATTACTCTTATTATTATCAATCTAACTCATATTATTAACCACATTATGCAGATATGATCGATAGAACGAGAATTACTATACTTACTACTCTTAGTATTATCAATCTAACTCATATTATTAGCCATATTATGCTTAAATGATCGATAGAACGACAATTACTGTACCTATTACTCTTATTATTATTAATTTAACACATATTATTAGCCATATTATGCTTATATGATTGACAGGACGACAATTACTATACTTATTACACTCACTGTTATCAATCTAACTCATATTATTAACCATATTATGCTTATATGATCGATAGAACGAGAATTACTATACTCATTACTCTTATTATTATCAATGTAACTCATATTATTAACCATATTATGCCGATATGATCGATAGCACGACATTTAATATCATTATTACTCTTATTATTATGAACCTAACTCATATTATTAGCCATATTATGCTTGTATGATCGATAGAACTACAATTACTATACTCATTACACTTATTGTTATCAACCTAACTCATATTATTACCCATATTATGCTTATATGATCGATAGAACGACATTTACTATACTTATTACACTTCCTATTATCAATCTAACTTATATTATTGGCCATATTATGCTTATATGATCGATAGAACGACAATTACTACACTTATTACTCTTATTATTATCAATCTAACTCATATCATTAGCCATATTATGCTTAAATGATCGATAGAACGACAATTACTACACTTATTACTCTTATTATTATCAATCTAACTCATATTATTAGCCATATTATGCTTATATGAGCAATAGAACTACAACTACTATACTTATTACTCTTATTATTATCAATCTAACTCATATTATTAACCATATTATGCAGATATGATCGATAGAACGACAATTACTATACTTATTACTTTTATTGTTATTAATCTAACTCATATTATTAGCCATATTATGCTTAAATGATCGATAGAACGATAATTACTATACTTATTACTCTTATTATTATCAATCTAACTCATATTATTAGTCATATTATGCTTAAATGATCGATAAAACGACAATTACTATACTTATTACTCGTATTATTATCAATCTAACTCATATTATTAACAATATTATGCTTATAATATCGATAGAACGACAATTACTATACTTATTACTGTTATTTTTATCAATCTAACTCATATTATTAGCCATATTATGCTTAAATGATCGATAGAACTACAATTACTATACTCATTGCTCTTATTATTATCAATCTAACTCATATTATTAGCCATATTATGCTTATATGATCGATAGAATGAGAATTACTATACTCACTACTCTTAGTATTATCACTCTAACTCATATTATTAGCCATATTATGCTTATATGATCGATAGAACGACAATTACTATACTTATTACTCTTATTGTTATCAATCTAACTCATATTTTTAGCCATATTATGCTTATATGATCGATAGAACGAGAATTACTATACTCACTACTCTTAGTATTATCAATCTAACTCATATTATTAGCCATATTATCCTTTTATGATCGATAGAACGACAATTACTATACTTATTACTCTTATTGTTATCAATCTAACTCATATTGTTAGCCATATTATGCTTATATGATCGATAGAACGAGAATTACTATACTCACTACTCTTAGTATTATCAATCTAATTCATATTATTAACCATATTATGCAAATTTGATCGATAGAACGACAATCACTAAACTCATTACTCTTATTATTATCAATCTAACTCATATTATTAACCATATTATGCAAATTTGATCGATAGAACGACAATCACTAAACTCATTACTCTTATTATTATCAATCTAACTCATATTATTAGCCATATTATGCTTATATGATCGATAGAATGAGAATTACTATACTCACTACTCTTAGTATTATCACTCTAACTCATATTATTAGCCATATTATGCTTATATGATCGATAGAACGACAATTACTATACATATTACTCTTATTGTTATCAATCTAACTCATATTATTAGCCATATTATGCTTATATGTTCGATAGAACGAGAATTACTATACTCACTACTCTTAGAATTATCAATCTAACTCATATTATTAGCCATATTATGCTTAAGTGATCGATAGAACGACAATTACTACACTCATTACTCTTATTGTTATCAATCTAACTCATATTATTAGCCATATTATGCTTATATGAGCAATAGAACTACAACTACTATACTTATTACTCTTATTATTATCAATCTAACTCATATTATTAACCATATTATGCAGATATGATCGATAGAACTACAATTACTATACTCATTACTCTTATTGTTATCAATCTAACTCATATTATTAGACATATTATGCTTATATGATCGATAGAACGACAATTACTATACTTATTACTCTTATTATTATAAATATAACTCATATTATTAGCCATATAATGCTTATATGATCGATAGAACGAGAATTACTATACTCACTACTCTTAGTATTATCAATCTAACTCATATTATTAGCCATATTATGCTTAAAATGATCGATAGAACGACAATTACTATACTTATTACTCTTATTGTTATCAATCTAACTCATATTGTTAGCCATATTATGCTTATGTGATCGATAGAACGAGAATTACTATACTCACTACTCTTAGTATTATCAATCTAACTCATATTATTAACCATATTATGCAAATTTGATCGATAGAACGACAATCACTAAACTCATTACTCTTATTATTATCAATCTAACTCATATTATTAACCATATTATGCAAATTTGATCGATAGAACGACAATAACTAAACTCATTACTCTTATTATTATCAATCTAACTCATATTATTAGCCATATTATGCTTATATGATCGATAGAATGAGAATTACTATACTCACTACTCTTAGTATTATCACTCTAACTCATATTATTAGCCATATTATGCTTATATGATCGATAGAATGAGAATTACTATACTCACTACTCTTAGTATTATCACTCTAACTCATATTATTAGCCATATTATGCTTATATGATCGATAGAACGACAATTACTATACATATTACTCTTATTGTTATCAATCTAACTCATATTATTAGCCATATTATGCTTATATGATCGATAGAACGAGAATTACTATACTCACTACTCTTAGTATTATCAATCTAACTCATATTATTAGCCATATTATGCTTATATTATCGATAGAACGACAATTACTATACTTATCACTCTTATTATTATGAATCTAACTCATATTATTAGCCATATTATGCTTACATGATCGATATAATGACAATCACTATACTTATTACTCTTATTATTATCAATCTAACTCATATTATTAACCATATTATGCTTATATGATCGATAGAACGACAATTACTATACTTATTACTCTTATTATTATAAATATAACTCATATTATTAGCCATATTATGCTTATATGATCGATAGAACGACAACTACTATACACATTACTCTTACTATTATCAATCTAACTCATATTATTAACCACATTATGCAGATATGATCGATAGAACGAGAATTACTATACTTACTACTCTTAGTATTATCAATCTAACTCATATTATTAGCCATATTATGCTTAAATGATCGATAGAACGACAATTACTGTACCTATTACTCTTATTATTATTAATTTAACACATATTATTAGCCATATTATGCTTATATGATTGACAGGACGACAATTACTATACTTATTACACTCACTGTTATCAATCTAACTCATATTATTAACCATATTATGCTTATATGATCGATAGAACGAGAATTACTATACTCATTACTCTTATTATTATCAATGTAACTCATATTATTAACCATATTATGCCAATATGATCGATAGCACGACATTTAATATCATTCTTACTCTTATTATTATGAACCTAACTCATATTATTAGCCATATTATGCTTGTATGATCGATAGAACTACAATTACTATACTCATTACTCTTATTGTTATCAACCTAACTCATATTATTACCCATATTATGCTTATATGATCGATAGAACGACATTTACTATACTTATTACACTTCCTATTATCAATCTAACTTATATTATTGGCCATATTATGCTTATATGATCGATAGAACGACAATTACTACACTTATTACTCTTATTATTATCAATCTAACTCATATTATTAGCCATATTATGCTTAAATGATCGATAGAACGAGAATTACTATACTCATTACTCTTATTATTATCAATGTAACTCATATTATTAACCATATTATGCCGATATGATCGATAGCACGACATTTAATATCATTATTACTCTTATTATTATGAACCTAACTCATATTATTAGCCATATTATGCTTGTATGATCGATAGAACTACAATTACTATACTCATTACTCTTATTGTTATCAAAATAACTCATATTATTACCCATATTATGCTTATATGATCGATAGAACGACATTTACTATACTTATTACACTTCCTATTATCAATCTAACTTATATTATTGGCCATATTATGCTTATAAGATCGATAGAACGACAATTACTACACTTATTACTCTTATTATT
This sequence comes from Megachile rotundata, assembly GCF_050947335.1. Lineage (NCBI taxonomy): Eukaryota > Metazoa > Arthropoda > Insecta > Hymenoptera > Megachilidae > Megachile > Megachile rotundata. The sequence goes on along the minus strand of NW_027474016.1, from coordinate 41,938 downwards.
ATCAATCTAACTCATATTATTAGCCATATTATGCTTAAATGATCGATAGAACGACAATTACTACACTTATTACTCTTATTATTATCAATCTAACTCATATTATTAGCCATATTATGCTTATATGAGCAATAGAACTACAACTACTATACTTATTACTCTTATTATTATCAATCTAACTCATATTATTAACCATATTATGCAGATATGATCGATAGAACGACAATTACTATACTTATTACTTTTATTGTTATCAATATAACTCATATTATTAGCCATATTATGCTTAAATAATCGATAGAACGATAATTACTATACTTATTACTCTTATTATTATCAGCCTAACTCATATTATTAGACGTATTATGCTTATATGATCGACAGAACGACAACTACTATATTTATTACACTCACTGTTATCAATCTAACTCATATTATTAACCATATTATGCAAATTTGATCGATAGAACGACAATCACTATACATATTAGTCTTATTATTATCAACCTAACTCATATTATTAGCCATATTATGCTTAAATGATCGATAGAACGAGAATTACTATACTCATTACTCTTATTATTATCAATGTAACTCATATTATTAGCCATATTATGCTTAAATGATCGATAGAACGACAATTACTACACTTATTACTCTTATTATTATCAATCTAACTCATATTATTAGCCATGTTATGCTTATATGAGCAATAGAACTACAACTACTATACTTATTACTCTTATTATTATCAATCTAACTCATATTATTAACCATATTATGCAGATATGATCGATAGAACGACAATTACTATACTTAATACTTTTATTGTTATCAATATAACTCATATTATTAGCCATATTATGCTTAAATAATCGATAGAACGATAATTACTATACTTATTACTCTTATTATTATCAGCCTAACTCATATTATTAGACGTATTATGCTTATATGATCGACAGAACGACAACTACTATATTTATTACACTCACTGTTATCAATCTAACTCATATTATTAACCATATTATGCAAATTTGATCGATAGAACGACAATCACTATACATATTAGTCTCATTATTATCAACCTAACTCATATTATTAGCCATATTATGCTTAAATGATCGATAGAACGACAATTACTATACTTATCACTCGTATTATTATCAATCTAACTCATATTATTAACAATATTATGCTTATAATATCGATAGAACGACAATTACTATACTTATTACTGTTATTTTTATCACTCTAACTCATATTATTAGCCATATTATGCTTACATGATCGATATAATGACAATCACTATACTTATTACTCTTATTATTATCAATCTAACTCATATTATTAACCATATTATGCTTATATGATCGATAGAACGACAATTACTATACTTATTACTCTTATTATTATAAATATAACTCATATTATTAGCCATATTATGCTTATATGATCGATAGAACGACAATTACTATACACATTACTCTTACTATTATCAATCTAACTCATATTATTAACCACATTATGCAGATATGATCGATAGAACGAGAATTACTATACTTACTACTCTTAGTATTATCAATCTAACTCATATTATTAGCCATATTATGCTTAAATGATCGATAAAACGACAATTACTATACTTATTACTCGTATTATTATCAATCTAACTCATATTATTAACAATATTATGCTTATAATATCGATAGAACGACAATTACTATACTTATTACTGTTATTTTTATCAATCTAACTCATATTACTAGCCATATTATGCTTAAATGATCGATAGAACTACAATTACTATACTCATTGCTCTTATTATTATCAATCTAACTCATATTATTAGCCATATTATGCTTATATGATCGATAGAATGAGAATTACTATACTCACTACTCTTAGTATTATCACTCTAACTCATATTATTAGCCATATTATGCTTATATGATCGATAGAACGACAATTACTATACTTATTACTCTTATTGTTATCAATCTAACTCATATTTTTAGCCATATTATGCTTATATGATCGATAGAACGAGAATTACTATACTCACTACTCTTAGTATTATCAATCTAACTCATATTATTAGCCATATTATCCTTTTATGATCGATAGAACGACAATTACTATACTTATTACTCTTATTGTTATCAATCTAACTCATATTGTTAGCCATATTATACTTATATGATCGATAGAACGAGGATTACTATACTCACTACTCTTAGTATTGTCAATCTAACTCATATTATTAGCCATATTATGCTTATATGATCGATAGAACGAGAATTACTATACTCACTACTCTTAGTATTATCAATCTAACTCATATTATTAGCCATATTATGCTTATATGATCGATAGAACGAGAATTACTATACTCACTACTCTTAGTATTATCAATCTAACTCATATTATTAACCATATTATGCAAATTTGATCGATAGAACGACAATCACTAAACTCATTACTCTTATTATTATCAATCTAACTCATATTATTAACCATATTATGCAAATTTGATCGATAGAACGACAATCACTAAACTCATTACTCTTATTATTATCAATCTAACTCATATTATTAGCCATATTATGCTTATATGATCGATAGAATGAGAATTACTATACTCACTACTCTTAGTATTATCACTCTAACTCATATTATTAGCCATATTATGCTTATATGATCGATAGAACGACAATTACTATACATATTACTCTTATTGTTATCAATCTAACTCATATTATTAGCCATATTATGCTTATATGTTCGATAGAACGAGAATTACTATACTCACTACTCTTAGAATTATCAATCTAACTCATATTATTAGCCATATTATGCTTAAGTGATCGATAGAACGACAATTACTACACTCATTACTCTTATTATTATCAATCTAACTCATATTATTAGCCATATTATGCTTATATGAGCAATAGAACTACAACTACTATACTTATTACTCTTATTATTATCAATCTAACTCACATTATTAACCATATTATGCAGATATGATCGATAGAACTACAATTACTATACTCATTACTCTTATTGTTATCAATCTAACTCATATTATTAGACATATTATGCTTATATGATCGATAGAACGACAATTACTATACTTATTACTCTTATTATTATAAATATAACTCATATTATTAGCCATATTATGCTTATATGATCGATAGAACGAGAATTACTATACTCACTACTCTTAGTATTATCAATCTAACTCATATTATTAGCCATATTATGCTTATATTATCGATAGAACGACAATTACTATACTTATCACTCTTATTATTATGAATCTAACTCATATTATTAGCCATATTATGCTTATATGATCGATAGAATGACAATCACTATACTTATTACTCTTATTATTATCAATCTAACTCATATTATTAACCATATTATGCTTATATGATCGATAGAACGACAATTACTATACTTATTACTCTTATTATTATAAATATAACTCATATTATTAGCCATATTATGCTTATATGATCGATAGAACGAGAATTACTATACTCACTACTCTTAGTATTATCAATCTAACTCATATTATTAGCCATATTATGCTTAAATGATCGATAGAACGACAATTACTATACTTATTACTCTTATTGTTATCAATCTAACTCATATTGTTAGCCATATTATGCTTATGTGATCGATAGAACGAGAATTACTATACTCACTACTCTTAGTATTATCAATCTAACTCATATTATTAACCATATTATGCAAATTTGATCGATAGAACGACAATCACTAAACTCATTACTCTTATTATTATCAATCTAACTCATATTATTAACCATATTATGCAAATTTGATCGATAGAACGACAATAACTAAACTCATTACTCTTATTATTATCAATCTAACTCATATTATTAGCCATATTATGCTTATATGATCGATAGAATGAGAATTACTATACTCACTACTCTTAGTATTATCACTCTAACTCATATTATTAGCCATATTATGCTTATATGATCGATAGAATGAGAATTACTATACTCACTACTCTTAGTATTATCACTCTAACTCATATTATTAGCCATATTATGCTTATATGATCGATAGAACGACAATTACTATACATATTACTCTTATTGTTATCAATCTAACTCATATTATTAGCCATATTATGCTTATATGATCGATAGAACGAGAATTACTATACTCACTACTCTTAGTATTATCAATCTAACTCATATTATTAGCCATATTATGCTTATATTATCGATAGAACGACAATTACTATACTTATCACTCTTATTATTATGAATCTAACTCATATTATTAGCCATATTATGCTTACATGATCGATATAATGACAATCACTATACTTATTACTCTTATTATTATCAATCTAACTCATATTATTAACCATATTATGCTTATATGATCGATAGAACGACAATTACTATACTTATTACTCTTATTATTATAAATATAACTCATATTATTAGCCATATTATGCTTATATGATCGATAGAACGACAATTACTATACACATTACTCTTACTATTATCAATCTAACTCATATTATTAACCACATTATGCAGATATGATCGATAGAACGAGAATTACTATACTTACTACTCTTAGTATTATCAATCTAACTCATATTATTAGCCATATTATGCTTAAATGATCGATAGAACGACAATTACTGTACCTATTACTCTTATTATTATTAATTTAACACATATTATTAGCCATATTATGCTTATATGATTGACAGGACGACAATTACTATACTTATTACACTCACTGTTATCAATCTAACTCATATTATTAACCATATTATGCTTATATGATCGATAGAACGAGAATTACTATACTCATTACTCTTATTATTATCAATGTAACTCATATTATTAACCATATTATGCCGATATGATCGATAGCAGGACATTTAATATCATTCTTACTCTTATTATTATGAACCTAACTCATATTATTAGCCATATTATGCTTGTATGATCGATAGAACTACAATTACTATACTCATTACTCTTATTGTTATCAACCTAACTCATATTATTACCCATATTATGCTTATATGATCGATAGAACGACATTTACTATACTTATTACACTTCCTATTATCAATCTAACTTATATTATTGGCCATATTATGCTTATATGATCGATAGAACGACAATTACTACACTTATTACTCTTATTATTATCAATCTAACTCATATTATTAGCCATATTATGCTTAAATGATCGATAGAACGAGAATTACTATACTCATTACTCTTATTATTATCAATGTAACTCATATTATTAACCATATTATGCCGATATGATCGATAGCACGACATTTAATATCATTATTACTCTTATTATTATGAACCTAACTCATATTATTAGCCATATTATGCTTGTATGATCGATAGAACTACAATTACTATACTCATTACTCTTATTGTTATCAAAATAACTCATATTATTACCCATATTATGCTTATATGATCGATAGAACGACATTTACTATACTTATTACACTTCCTATTATCAATCTAACTTATATTATTGGCCATATTATGCTTATAAGATCGATAGAACGACAATTACTACACTTATTACTCTTATTATTATCAATCTAACTCATATTATTAGCCATATTATGCTTAAATGATCGATAGAACGACAATTACTACACTTATTACTCTTATTATTATCAATCTAACTCATATTATTAGCCATATTATGCTTATATGAGCAATAGAACTACAACTACTATACTTATTACTCTTATTATTATCAATCTAACTCATATTATTAACCATATTATGCAGATATGATCGATAGAACGACAATTACTATACTTATTACTTTTATTGTTATCAATATAACTCATATTATTAGCCATATTATGCTTAAATAATCGATAGAACGATAATTACTATACTTATTACTCTTATTATTATCAGCCTAACTCATATTATTAGACGTATTATGCTTATATGATCGACAGAACGACAACTACTATATTTATTACACTCACTGTTATCAATCTAACTCATATTATTAACCATATTATGCAAATTTGATCGATAGAACGACAATCACTATACATATTAGTCTTATTATTATCAACCTAACTCATATTATTAGCCATATTATGCTTAAATGATCGATAGAACGAGAATTACTATACTCATTACTCTTATTATTATCAATGTAACTCATATTATTAGCCATATTATGCTTAAATGATCGATAGAACGACAATTACTACACTTATTACTCTTATTATTATCAATCTAACTCATATTATTAGCCATATTATGCTTATATGAGCAATAGAACTACAACTACTATACTTATTACTCTTATTATTATCAATCTAACTCATATTATTAACCATATTATGCAGATATGATCGATAGAACGACAATTACTATACTTAATACTTTTATTGTTATCAATATAACTCATATTATTAGCCATATTATGCTTAAATAATCGATAGAACGATAATTACTATACTTATTACTCTTATTATTATCAGCCTAACTCATATTATTAGACGTATTATGCTTATATGATCGACAGAACGACAACTACTATATTTATTACACTCACTGTTATCAATCTAACTCATATTATTAACCATATTATGCAAATTTGATCGATAGAACGACAATCACTATACATATTAGTCTTATTATTATCAACCTAACTCATATTATTAGCCATATTATGCTTAAATGATCGATAGAACGACAATTACTATACTTATCACTCGTATTATTATCAATCTAACTCATATTATTAACAATATTATGCTTATAATATCGATAGAACGACAATTACTATACTTATTACTGTTATTTTTATCACTCCAACTCATATTATTAGCCATATTATGCTTACATGATCGATATAATGACAATCACTATACTTATTACTCTTATTATTATCAATCTAACTCATATTATTAACCATATTATGCTTATATGATCGATAGAACGACAATTACTATACTTATTACTCTTATTATTATAAATATAACTCATATTATTAGCCATATTATGCAGATATGATCGATAGAACGAGAATTACTATACTTACTACTCTTAGTATTATCAATCTAACTCATATTATTAGCCATATTATGCTTAAATGATCGATAAAACGACAATTACTATACTTATTACTCGTATTATTATCAATCTAACTCATATTATTAACAATATTATGCTTATAATATCGATAGAACGACAATTACTATACTTATTACTGTTATTTTTATCAATCTAACTCATATTACTAGCCATATTATGCTTAAATGATCGATAGAACTACAATTACTATACTCATTGCTCTTATTATTATCAATCTAACTCATATTATTAGCCATATTATGCTTATATGATCGATAGAATGAGAATTACTATACTCACTACTCTTAGTATTATCACTCTAACTCATATTATTAGCCATATTATGCTTATATGATCGATAGAACGACAATTACTATACTTATTACTCTTATTGTTATCAATCTAACTCATATTTTTAGCCATATTATGCTTATATGATCGATAGAACGAGAATTACTATACTCACTACTCTTAGTATTATCAATCTAACTCATATTATTAGCCATATTATCCTTTTATGATCGATAGAACGACAATTACTATACTTATTACTCTTATTGTTATCAATCTAACTCATATTGTTAGCCATATTATGCTTATATGATCGATAGAACGAGGATTACTATACTCACTACTCTTAGTATTGTCAATCTAACTCATATTATTAGCCATATTATGCTTATATGATCGATAGAACGAGAATTACTATACTCACTACTCTTAGTATTATCAATCTAACTCATATTATTAGCCATATTATGCTTATATGATCGATAGAACGAGAATTACTATACTCACTACTCTTAGTATTATCAATCTAACTCATATTATTAACCATATTATGCAAATTTGATCGATAGAACGACAATCACTAAACTCATTACTCTTATTATTATCAATCTAACTCATATTATTAACCATATTATGCAAATTTGATCGATAGAACGACAATCACTAAACTCATTACTCTTATTATTATCAATCTAACTCATATTATTAGCCATATTATGCTTATATGATCGATAGAATGAGAATTACTATACTCACTACTCTTAGTATTATCACTCTAACTCATATTATTAGCCATATTATGCTTATATGATCGATAGAACGACAATTACTATACATATTACTCTTATTGTTATCAATCTAACTCATATTATTAGCCATATTATGCTTATATGTTCGATAGAACGAGAATTACTATACTCACTACTCTTAGAATTATCAATCTAACTCATATTATTAGCCATATTATGCTTAAGTGATCGATAGAACGACAATTACTACACTCATTACTCTTATTATTATCAATCTAACTCATATTATTAGCCATATTATGCTTATATGAGCAATAGAACTACAACTACTATACTTATTACTCTTATTATTATCAATCTAACTCACATTATTAACCATATTATGCAGATATGATCGATAGAACTACAATTACTATACTCATTACTCTTATTGTTATCAATCTAACTCATATTATTAGACATATTATGCTTATATGATCGATAGAACGACAATTACTATACTTATTACTCTTATTATTATAAATATAACTCATATTATTAGCCATATTATGCTTATATGATCGATAGAACGAGAATTACTATACTCACTACTCTTAGTATTATCAATCTAACTCATATTATTAGCCATATTATGCTTATATTATCGATAGAACGACAATTACTATACTTATCACTCTTATTATTATGAATCTAACTCATATTATTAGCCATATTATGCTTATATGATCGATAGAATGACAATCACTATACTTATTACTCTTATTATTATCAATCTAACTCATATTATTAACCATATTATGCTTATATGATCGATAGAACGACAATTACTATACTTATTACTCTTATTATTATAAATATAACTCATATTATTAGCCATATTATGCTTATATGATCGATAGAACGACAATTACTATACACATTACTCTTACTATTATCAATCTAACTCATATTATTAACCACATTATGCAGATATGATCGATAGAACGAGAATTACTATACTTACTACTCTTAGTATTATCAATCTAACTCATATTATTAGCCATATTATGCTTAAATGATCGATAGAACGACAATTACTGTACCTATTACTCTTATTATTATTAATTCAACACATATTATTAGCCATATTATGCTTATATGATTGACAGGACGACAATTACTATACTTATTACACTCACTGTTATCAATCTAACTCATATTATTAACCATATTATGCTTATATGATCGATAGAACGAGAATTACTATACTCATTACTCTTATTATTATCAATGTAACTCATATTATTAACCATATTATGCCGATATGATCGATAGCACGACATTTAATATCATTATTACTCTTATTATTATGAACCTAACTCATATTATTAGCCATATTATGCTTGTATGATCGATAGAACTACAATTACTATACTCATTACTCTTATTGTTATCAACCTAACTCATATTATTACCCATATTATGCTTATATGATCGATAGAACGACATTTACTATACTTATTACACTTCCTGTTATCAATCTAACTTATATTATTGGCCATATTATGTTTATATGATCGATAGAACGACAATTACTACACTTATTACTCTTATTATTATCAATCTAACTCATATCATTAGCCATATTATGCTTAAATGATCGATAGAACGACAATTACTACACTTATTACACTTATTATTATCAATCTAACTCATATTATTAGCCATATTATGCTTATATGAGCAATAGAACTACAACTACTATACTTATTACTCTTATTATTATCAATCTAACTCATATTATTAACCATATTATGCAGATATGATCGATAGAACGACAATTACTATACTTATTACTTTTATTGTTATCAATCTAACTCATATTATTAGCCATATTATGCTTAAATGATCGATAGAACGACAATTACTATACTTATTACTCGTATTATTATCAATCTAACTCATATTATTAACAATATTATGCTTATAATATCGATAGAACGACAATTACTATACTTATTACTGTTATTTTTATCAATCTAACTCATATTATTAGCCATATTATGCTTAAATGATCGATAGAACTACAATTACTGTACTCATTGCTCTTATTATTATCAATCTAACTCATGTTATTAGCCATATTATGCTTATATGATCGATAGAATGAGAATTACTATACTCACTACTCTTAGTATTATCACTCTAACTCATATTATTAGCCATATTATGCTTATATGATCGATAGAACGACAATTACTATACTTATTACTCTTATTGTTATCAATCTAACTCATATTTTTAGCCATATTATGCTTATATGATCGATAGAACGAGAATTACTATACTCACTACTCTTAGTATTATCAATCTAACTCATATTATTAGCCATATTATCCTTTTATGATCGATAGAACGACAATTACTATACTTATTACTCTTATTGTTATCAATCTAACTCATATTGTTAGCCATATTATGCTTATATGATCGATAGAACGAGGATTACTATACTCACTACTCTTAGTATTGTCAATCTAACTCATATTATTAGCCATATTATGCTTATATGATCGATAGAACGAGAATTACTATACTCACTACTCTTAGTATTATCAATCTAACTCATATTATTAGCCATATTATGCTTATATGATCGATAGAACGAGAATTACTATACTCACTACTCTTAGTATTATCAATCTAACTCATATTATTAACCATATTATGCAAATTTGATCGATAGAACGACAATCACTAAACTCATTACTCTTATTATTATCAATCTAACTCATATTATTAACCATATTATGCAAATTTGATCGATAGAACGACAATCACTAAACTCATTACTCTTATTATTATCAATCTAACTCATATTATTAGCCATATTATGCTTATATGATCGATAGAATGAGAATTACTATACTCACTACTCTTAGTATTATCACTCTAACTCATATTATTAGCCATATTATGCTTATATGATCGATAGAACGACAATTACTATACATATTACTCTTATTGTTATCAATCTAACTCATATTATTAGCCATATTATGCTTATATGTTCGATAGAACGAGAATTACTATACTCACTACTCTTAGAATTATCAATCTAACTCATATTATTAGCCATATTATGCTTAAGTGATCGATAGAACGACAATTACTACACTCATTACTCTTATTATTATCAATCTAACTCATATTATTAGCCATATTATGCTTATATGAGCAATAGAACTACAACTACTATACTTATTACTCTTATTATTATCAATCTAACTCACATTATTAACCATATTATGCAGATATGATCGATAGAACTACAATTACTATACTCATTACTCTTATTGTTATCAATCTAACTCATATTATTAGACATATTATGCTTATATGATCGATAGAACGACAATTACTATACTTATTACTCTTATTATTATAAATATAACTCATATTATTAGCCATATTATGCTTATATGATCGATAGAACGAGAATTACTATACTCACTACTCTTAGTATTATCAATCTAACTCATATTATTAGCCATATTATGCTTATATTATCGATAGAACGACAATTACTATACTTATCACTCTTATTATTATGAATCTAACTCATATTATTAGCCATATTATGCTTATATGATCGATAGAATGACAATCACTATACTTATTACTCTTATTATTATCAATCTAACTCATATTATTAACCATATTATGCTTATATGATCGATAGAACGACAATTACTATACTTATTACTCTTATTATTATAAATATAACTCATATTATTAGCCATATTATGCTTATATGATCGATAGAACGACAATTACTATACACATTACTCTTACTATTATCAATCTAACTCATATTATTAACCACATTATGCAGATATGATCGATAGAACGAGAATTACTATACTTACTACTCTTAGTATTATCAATCTAACTCATATTATTAGCCATATTATGCTTAAATGATCGATAGAACGACAATTACTGTACCTATTACTCTTATTATTATTAATTCAACACATATTATTAGCCATATTATGCTTATATGATTGACAGGACGACAATTACTATACTTATTACACTCACTGTTATCAATCTAACTCATATTATTAACCATATTATGCTTATATGATCGATAGAACGAGAATTACTATACTCATTACTCTTATTATTATCAATGTAACTCATATTATTAACCATATTATGCCGATATGATCGATAGCACGACATTTAATATCATTATTACTCTTATTATTATGAACCTAACTCATATTATTAGCCATATTATGCTTGTATGATCGATAGAACTACAATTACTATACTCATTACTCTTATTGTTATCAACCTAACTCATATTATTACCCATATTATGCTTATATGATCGATAGAACGACATTTACTATACTTATTACACTTCCTGTTATCAATCTAACTTATATTATTGGCCATATTATGTTTATATGATCGATAGAACGACAATTACTACACTTATTACTCTTATTATTATCAATCTAACTCATATCATTAGCCATATTATGCTTAAATGATCGATAGAACGACAATTACTACACTTATTACACTTATTATTATCAATCTAACTCATATTATTAGCCATATTATGCTTATATGAGCAATAGAACTACAACTACTATACTTATTACTCTTATTATTATCAATCTAACTCATATTATTAACCATATTATGCAGATATGATCGATAGAACGACAATTACTATACTTATTACTTTTATTGTTATCAATCTAACTCATATTATTAGCCATATTATGCTTAAATGATCGATAGAACGACAATTACTATACTTATTACTCGTATTATTATCAATCTAACTCATATTATTAACAATATTATGCTTATAATATCGATAGAACGACAATTACTATACTTATTACTGTTATTTTTATCAATCTAACTCATATTATTAGCCATATTATGCTTAAATGATCGATAGAACTACAATTACTGTACTCATTGCTCTTATTATTATCAATCTAACTCATGTTATTAGCCATATTATGCTTATATGATCGATAGAATGAGAATTACTATACTCACTACTCTTAGTATTATCACTCTAACTCATATTATTAGCCATATTATGCTTATATGATCGATAGAACGACAATTACTATACTTATTACTCTTATTGTTATCAATCTAACTCATATTTTTAGCCATATTATGCTTATATGATCGATAGAACGAGAATTACTATACTCACTACTCTTAGTATTATCAATCTAACTCATATTATTAGCCATATTATGCTTAAATGATCGATAGAACGACAATTACTATACTTATTACTCTTATTGTTATCAATCTAACACATATTGTTAGCCATATTATGCTTATGTGATCGATAGAACGAGAATTACTATACTCACTACTCTTAGTATTATCAATCTAACTCATATTATTAACCATATTATGCAAATTTGATCGATAGAACGACAATCACTAAAATCATTACTCTTATTATTATCAATCTAACTCATATTATTAACCATATTATGCAAATTTGATCGATAGAACGACAATAACTAAACTCATTACTCTTATTATTATCAATCTAACTCATATTATTAGCCATATTATGCTTATATGATCGATAGAATGAGAATTACTATACTCACTACTCTTAGTATTATCACTCTAACTCATATTATTAGCCATATTATGCTTATATGATCGATAGAATGAGAATTACTATACTCACTACTCTTAGTATTATCACTCTAACTCATATTATTAGCCATATTATGCTTATATGATCGATAGAACGACAATTACTATACATATTACTCTTATTGTTATCAATCTAACTCATATTATTAGCCATATTATGCTTATATGATCGATAGAACGAGAATTACTATACTCACTACTCTTAGTATTATCAATCTAACTCATATTATTAGCCATATTATGCTTATATGATCGATAGAACGACAATTACTATACATATTACTCTTATTGTTATCAATCTAACTCATATTATTAGCCATATTATGCTTATATGTTCGATAGAACGAGAATTACTATACTCACTACTCTTAGAATTATCAATCTAACTCATATTATTAGCCATATTATGCTTAAGTGATCGATAGAACGACAATTACTACACTCATTACTCTTATTGTTATCAATCTTACTCATATTATTAGCCATATTATGCTTATATGAGCAATAGAACTACAACTACTATACTTATTACTCTTATTATTATCAATCTAACTCATATTATTAACCATATTATGCAGATATGATCGATAGAACTACAATTACTATACTCATTACTCTTATTGTTATCAATCTAACTCATATTATTAGACATATTATGCTTATATGATCGATAGAACGACAATTACTATACTTATTACTCTTATTATTATAAATATAACTCATATTATTAGCCATATTATGCTTATATGATCGATAGAACGAGAATTACTATACTCACTACTCTTAGTATTATCAATCTAACTCATATTATTAGCCATATTATGCTTAAATGATCGATAGAACGACAATTACTATACTTATTACTCTTATTGTTATCAATCTAACTCATATTGTTAGCCATATTATGCTTATGTGATCGATAGAACGAGAATTACTATACTCACTACTCTTAGTATTATCAATCTAACTCATATTATTAACCATATTATGCAAATTTGATCGATAGAACGACAATCACTAAACTCATTACTCTTATTATTATCAATCTAACTCATATTATTAACCATATTATGCAAATTTGATCGATAGAACGACAATAACTAAACTCATTACTCTTATTATTATCAATCTAACTCATATTATTAGCCATATTATGCTTATATGATCGATAGAATGAGAATTACTATACTCACTACTCTTAGTATTATCACTCTAACTCATATTATTAGCCATATTATGCTTATATGATCGATAGAATGAGAATTACTATACTCACTACTCTTAGTATTATCACTCTAACTCATATTATTAGCCATATTATGCTTATATGATCGATAGAACGACAATTACTATACATATTACTCTTATTGTTATCAATCTAACTCATATTATTAGCCATATTATGCTTATATGATCGATAGAACGAGAATTACTATACTCACTACTCTTAGTATTATCAATCTAACTCATATTATTAGCCATATTATGCTTATATTATCGATAGAACGACAATTACTATACTTATCACTCTTATTATTATGAATCTAACTCATATTATTAGCCATATTATGCTTACATGATCGATATAATGACAATCACTATACTTATTACTCTTATTATTATCAATCTAACTCATATTATTAACCATATTATGCTTATATGATCGATAGAACGACAATTACTATACTTATTACTCTTATTATTATAAATATAACTCATATTATTAGCCATATTATGCTTATATGATCGATAGAACGACAATTACTATACACATTACTCTTACTATTATCAATCTAACTCATATTATTAACCACATTATGCAGATATGATCGATAGAACGAGAATTACTATACTTACTACTCTTAGTATTATCAATCTAACTCATATTATTAGCCATATTATGCTTAAATGATCGATAGAACGACAATTACTGTACCTATTACTCTTATTATTATTAATTTAACACATATTATTAGCCATATTATGCTTATATGATTGACAGGACGACAATTACTATACTTATTACACTCACTGTTATCAATCTAACTCATATTATTAACCATATTATGCTTATATGATCGATAGAACGAGAATTACTATACTCATTACTCTTATTATTATCAATGTAACTCATATTATTAACCATATTATGCCGATATGATCGATAGCACGACATTTAATATCATTCTTACTCTTATTATTATGAACCTAACTCATATTATTAGCCATATTATGCTTGTATGATCGATAGAACTACAATTACTATACTCATTACTCTTATTGTTATCAACCTAACTCATATTATTACCCATATTATGCTTATATGATCGATAGAACGACATTTACTATACTTATTACACTTCCTATTATCAATCTAACTTATATTATTGGCCATATTATGCTTATATGATCGATAGAACGACAATTACTACACTTATTACTCTTATTATTATCAATCTAACTCATATTATTAGCCATATTATGCTTAAATGATCGATAGAACGAGAATTACTATACTCATTACTCTTATTATTATCAATGTAACTCATATTATTAACCATATTATGCCGATATGATCGATAGCACGACATTTAATATCATTATTACTCTTATTATTATGAACCTAACTCATATTATTAGCCATATTATGCTTGTATGATCGATAGAACTACAATTACTATACTCATTACTCTTATTGTTATCAAAATAACTCATATTATTACCCATATTATGCTTATATGATCGATAGAACGACATTTACTATACTTATTACACTTCCTATTATCAATCTAACTTATATTATTGGCCATATTATGCTTATAAGATCGATAGAACGACAATTACTACACTTATTACTCTTATTATTATCAATCTAACTCATATTATTAGCCATATTATGCTTAAATGATCGATAGAACGACAATTACTACACTTATTACTCTTATTATTATCAATCTAACTCATATTATTAGCCATATTATGCTTATATGAGCAATAGAACTACAACTACTATACTTATTACTCTTATTATTATCAATCTAACTCATATTATTAACCATATTATGCAGATATGATCGATAGAACGACAATTACTATACTTATTACTTTTATTGTTATCAATATAACTCATATTATTAGCCATATTATGCTTAAATAATCGATAGAACGATAATTACTATACTTATTACTCTTATTATTATCAGCCTAACTCATATTATTAGACGTATTATGCTTATATGATCGACAGAACGACAACTACTATATTTATTACACTCACTGTTATCAATCTAACTCATATTATTAACCATATTATGCAAATTTGATCGATAGAACGACAATCACTATACATATTAGTCTTATTATTATCAACCTAACTCATATTATTAGCCATATTATGCTTAAATGATCGATAGAACGAGAATTACTATACTCATTACTCTTATTATTATCAATGTAACTCATATTATTAGCCATATTATGCTTAAATGATCGATAGAACGACAATTACTACACTTATTACTCTTATTATTATCAATCTAACTCATATTATTAGCCATATTATGCTTATATGAGCAATAGAACTACAACTACTATACTTATTACTCTTATTATTATCAATCTAACTCATATTATTAACCATATTATGCAGATATGATCGATAGAACTACAATTACTATACTCATTACTCTTATTGTTATCAATCTAACTCATATTATTAGACATATTATGCTTATATGATCGATAGAACGACAATTACTATACTTATTACTCTTATTATTATAAATATAACTCATATTATTAGCCATATTATGCTTATATGATCGATAGAACGAGAATTACTATACTCACTACTCTTAGTATTATCAATCTAACTCATATTATTAGCCATATTATGCTTATATTATCGATAGAACGACAATTACTATACTTATCACTCTTATTATTATGAATCTAACTCATATTATTAGCCATATTATGCTTATATGATCGATAGAATGACAATCACTATACTTATTACTCTTATTATTATCAATCTAACTCATATTATTAACCATATTATGCTTATATGATCGATAGAACGACAATTACTATACTTATTACTCTTATTATTATAAATATAACTCATATTATTAGCCATATTATGCTTATATGATCGATAGAACGACAATTACTATACACATTACTCTTACTATTATCAATCTAACTCATATTATTAACCACATTATGCAGATATGATCGATAGAACGAGAATTACTATACTTACTACTCTTAGTATTATCAATCTAACTCATATTATTAGCCATATTATGCTTAAATGATCGATAGAACGACAATTACTGTACCTATTACTCTTATTATTATTAATTCAACACATATTATTAGCCATATTATGCTTATATGATTGACAGGACGACAATTACTATACTTATTACACTCACTGTTATCAATCTAACTCATATTATTAACCATATTATGCTTATATGATCGATAGAACGAGAATTACTATACTCATTACTCTTATTATTATCAATGTAACTCATATTATTAACCATATTATGCCGATATGATCGATAGCACGACATTTAATATCATTATTACTCTTATTATTATGAACCTAACTCATATTATTAGCCATATTATGCTTGTATGATCGATAGAACTACAATTACTATACTCATTACTCTTATTGTTATCAACCTAACTCATATTATTACCCATATTATGCTTATATGATCGATAGAACGACATTTACTATACTTATTACACTTCCTGTTATCAATCTAACTTATATTATTGGCCATATTATGTTTATATGATCGATAGAACGACAATTACTACACTTATTACTCTTATTATTATCAATCTAACTCATATCATTAGCCATATTATGCTTAAATGATCGATAGAACGACAATTACTACACTTATTACACTTATTATTATCAATCTAACTCATATTATTAGCCATATTATGCTTATATGAGCAATAGAACTACAACTACTATACTTATTACTCTTATTATTATCAATCTAACTCATATTATTAACCATATTATGCAGATATGATCGATAGAACGACAATTACTATACTTATTACTTTTATTGTTATCAATCTAACTCATATTATTAGCCATATTATGCTTAAATGATCGATAGAACGACAATTACTATACTTATTACTCGTATTATTATCAATCTAACTCATATTATTAACAATATTATGCTTATAATATCGATAGAACGACAATTACTATACTTATTACTGTTATTTTTATCAATCTAACTCATATTATTAGCCATATTATGCTTAAATGATCGATAGAACTACAATTACTGTACTCATTGCTCTTATTATTATCAATCTAACTCATGTTATTAGCCATATTATGCTTATATGATCGATAGAATGAGAATTACTATACTCACTACTCTTAGTATTATCACTCTAACTCATATTATTAGCCATATTATGCTTATATGATCGATAGAACGACAATTACTATACTTATTACTCTTATTGTTATCAATCTAACTCATATTTTTAGCCATATTATGCTTATATGATCGATAGAACGAGAATTACTATACTCACTACTCTTAGTATTATCAATCTAACTCATATTATTAGCCATATTATGCTTAAATGATCGATAGAACGACAATTACTATACTTATTACTCTTATTGTTATCAATCTAACACATATTGTTAGCCATATTATGCTTATGTGATCGATAGAACGAGAATTACTATACTCACTACTCTTAGTATTATCAATCTAACTCATATTATTAACCATATTATGCAAATTTGATCGATAGAACGACAATCACTAAAATCATTACTCTTATTATTATCAATCTAACTCATATTATTAACCATATTATGCAAATTTGATCGATAGAACGACAATAACTAAACTCATTACTCTTATTATTATCAATCTAACTCATATTATTAGCCATATTATGCTTATATGATCGATAGAATGAGAATTACTATACTCACTACTCTTAGTATTATCAATCTAACTCATATTATTAGCCATATTATGCTTAAATGATCGATAGAACGACAATTACTATACTTATTACTCGTATTATTATCAATCTAACTCATATTATTAACAATATTATGCTTATAATATCGATAGAACGACAATTACTATACTTATTACTGTTATTTTTATCAATCTAACTCATATTATTAGCCATATTATGCTTAAATGATCGATAGAACTACAATTACTGTACTCATTGCTCTTATTATTATCAATCTAACTCATGTTATTAGCCATATTATGCTTATATGATCGATAGAATGAGAATTACTATACTCACTACTCTTAGTATTATCACTCTAACTCATATTATTAGCCATATTATGCTTATATGATCGATAGAACGACAATTACTATACTTATTACTCTTATTGTTATCAATCTAACTCATATTTTTAGCCATATTATGCTTATATGATCGATAGAACGAGAATTACTATACTCACTACTCTTAGTATTATCAATCTAACTCATATTATTAGCCATATTATGCTTAAATGATCGATAGAACGACAATTACTGTACTTATTACTCTTATTGTTATCAATCTAACACATATTGTTAGCCATATTATGCTTATGTGATCGATAGAACGAGAATTACTATACTCACTACTCTTAGTATTATCAATCTAACTCATATTATTAACCATATTATGCAAATTTGATCGATAGAACGACAATCACTAAAATCATTACTCTTATTATTATCAATCTAACTCATATTATTAACCATATTATGCAAATTTGATCGATAGAACGACAATAACTAAACTCATTACTCTTATTATTATCAATCTAACTCATATTATTAGCCATATTATGCTTATATGATCGATAGAATGAGAATTACTATACTCACTACTCTTAGTATTATCACTCTAACTCATATTATTAGCCATATTATGCTTATATGATCGATAGAATGAGAATTACTATACTCACTACTCTTAGTATTATCACTCTAACTCATATTATTAGCCATATTATGCTTATATGATCGATAGAACGACAATTACTATACATATTACTCTTATTGTTATCAATCTAACTCATATTATTAGCCATATTATGCTTATATGATCGATAGAACGAGAATTACTATACTCACTACTCTTAGTATTATCAATCTAACTCATATTATTAGCCATATTATGCTTATATGATCGATAGAACGACAATTACTATACATATTACTCTTATTGTTATCAATCTAACTCATATTATTAGCCATATTATGCTTATATGTTCGATAGAACGAGAATTACTATACTCACTACTCTTAGAATTATCAATCTAACTCATATTATTAGCCATATTATGCTTAAGTGATCGATAGAACGACAATTACTACACTCATTACTCTTATTGTTATCAATCTAACTCATATTATTAGCCATATTATGCTTATATGATCGATAGAATGACAATCACTATACTTATTACTCTTATTATTATCAATCTAACTCATATTATTAACCATATTATGCTTATATGAGCAATAGAACTACAACTACTATACTTATTACTCTTATTATTATCAATCTAACTCATATTATTAACCATATTATGCAGATATGATCGATAGAACTACAATTACTATACTCATTACTCTTATTGTTATCAATCTAACTCATATTATTAGACATATTATGCTTATATGATCGATAGAACGACAATTACTATACTTATTACTCTTATTATTATAAATATAACTCATATTATTAGCCATATTATGCTTATATGATCGATAGAACGAGAATTACTATACTCACTACTCTTAGTATTATCAATCTAACTCATATTATTAGCCATATTATGCTTATATTATCGATAGAACGACAATTACTATACTTATCACTCTTATTATTATGAATCTAACTCATATTATTAGCCATATTATGCTTATATGATCGATAGAATGACAATCACTATACTTATTACTCTTATTATTATCAATCTAACTCATATTATTAACCATATTATGCTTATATGATCGATAGAACGACAATTACTATACTTATTACTCTTATTATTATAAATATAACTCATATTATTAGCCATATTATGCTTATATGATCGATAGAACGACAATTACTATACACATTACTCTTACTATTATCAATCTAACTCATATTATTAACCACATTATGCAGATATGATCGATAGAACGAGAATTACTATACTTACTACTCTTAGTATTATCAATCTAACTCATATTATTAGCCATATTATGCTTAAATGATCGATAGAACGACAATTACTGTACCTATTACTCTTATTATTATTAATTCAACACATATTATTAGCCATATTATGCTTATATGATTGACAGGACGACAATTACTATACTTATTACACTCACTGTTATCAATCTAACTCATATTATTAACCATATTATGCTTATATGATCGATAGAACGAGAATTACTATACTCATTACTCTTATTATTATCAATGTAACTCATATTATTAACCATATTATGCCGATATGATCGATAGCACGACATTTAATATCATTATTACTCTTATTATTATGAACCTAACTCATATTATTAGCCATATTATGCTTGTATGATCGATAGAACTACAATTACTATACTCATTACTCTTATTGTTATCAACCTAACTCATATTATTACCCATATTATGCTTATATGATCGATAGAACGACATTTACTATACTTATTACACTTCCTGTTATCAATCTAACTTATATTATTGGCCATATTATGTTTATATGATCGATAGAACGACAATTACTACACTTATTACTCTTATTATTATCAATCTAACTCATATCATTAGCCATATTATGCTTAAATGATCGATAGAACGACAATTACTACACTTATTACACTTATTATTATCAATCTAACTCATATTATTAGCCATATTATGCTTATATGAGCAATAGAACTACAACTACTATACTTATTACTCTTATTATTATCAATCTAACTCATATTATTAACCATATTATGCAGATATGATCGATAGAACGACAATTACTATACTTATTACTTTTATTGTTATCAATCTAACTCATATTATTAGCCATATTATGCTTAAATGATCGATAGAACGACAATTACTATACTTATTACTCGTATTATTATCAATCTAACTCATATTATTAACAATATTATGCTTATAATATCGATAGAACGACAATTACTATACTTATTACTGTTATTTTTATCAATCTAACTCATATTATTAGCCATATTATGCTTAAATGATCGATAGAACTACAATTACTGTACTCATTGCTCTTATTATTATCAATCTAACTCATGTTATTAGCCATATTATGCTTATATGATCGATAGAATGAGAATTACTATACTCACTACTCTTAGTATTATCACTCTAACTCATATTATTAGCCATATTATGCTTATATGATCGATAGAACGACAATTACTATACTTATTACTCTTATTGTTATCAATCTAACTCATATTTTTAGCCATATTATGCTTATATGATCGATAGAACGAGAATTACTATACTCACTACTCTTAGTATTATCAATCTAACTCATATTATTAGCCATATTATGCTTAAATGATCGATAGAACGACAATTACTATACTTATTACTCTTATTGTTATCAATCTAACACATATTGTTAGCCATATTATGCTTATGTGATCGATAGAACGAGAATTACTATACTCACTACTCTTAGTATTATCAATCTAACTCATATTATTAACCATATTATGCAAATTTGATCGATAGAACGACAATCACTAAAATCATTACTCTTATTATTATCAATCTAACTCATATTATTAACCATATTATGCAAATTGATCGATAGAACGACAATAACTAAACTCATTACTCTTATTATTATCAATCTAACTCATATTATTAGCCATATTATGCTTATATGATCGATAGAATGAGAATTACTATACTCACTACTCTTAGTATTATCACTCTAACTCATATTATTAGCCATATTATGCTTATATGATCGATAGAATGAGAATTACTATACTCACTACTCTTAGTATTATCACTCTAACTCATATTATTAGCCATATTATGCTTATATGATCGATAGAACGACAATTACTATACATATTACTCTTATTGTTATCAATCTAACTCATATTATTAGCCATATTATGCTTATATGATCGATAGAACGAGAATTACTATACTCACTACTCTTAGTATTATCAATCTAACTCATATTATTAGCCATATTATGCTTATATGATCGATAGAACGACAATTACTATACATATTACTCTTATTGTTATCAATCTAACTCATATTATTAGCCATATTATGCTTATATGTTCGATAGAACGAGAATTACTATACTCACTACTCTTAGAATTATCAATCTAACTCATATTATTAGCCATATTATGCTTAAGTGATCGATAGAACGACAATTACTACACTCATTACTCTTATTGTTATCAATCTAACTCATATTATTAGCCATATTATGCTTATATGAGCAATAGAACTACAACTACTATACTTATTACTCTTATTATTATCAATCTAACTCATATTATTAACCATATTATGCAGATATGATCGATAGAACTACAATTACTATACTCATTACTCTTATTGTTATCAATCTAACTCATATTATTAGACATATTATGCTTATATGATCGATAGAACGACAATTACTATACTTATTACTCTTATTATTATAAATATAACTCATATATTAGCCATATTATGCTTATATGATCGATAGAACGAGAATTACTATACTCACTACTCTTAGTATTATCAATCTAACTCATATTATTAGCCATATTATGCTTAAATGATCGATAGAACGACAATTACTATACTTATCACTCTTATTATTATGAATCTAACTCATATTGTTAGCCATATTATGCTTATGTGATCGATAGAACGAGAATTACTATACTCACTACTCTTAGTATTATCAATCTAACTCATATTATTAACCATATTATGCAAATTTGATCGATAGAACGACAATCACTAAACTCATTACTCTTATTATTATCAATCTAACTCATATTATTAACCATATTATGCAAATTTGATCGATAGAACGACAATAACTAAACTCATTACTCTTATTATTATCAATCTAACTCATATTATTAGCCATATTATGCTTATATGATCGATAGAATGAGAATTACTATACTCACTACTCTTAGTATTATCACTCTAACTCATATTATTAGCCATATTATGCTTATATGATCGATAGAATGAGAATTACTATACTCACTACTCTTAGTATTATCACTCTAACTCATATTATTAGCCATATTATGCTTATATGATCGATAGAACGACAATTACTATACATATTACTCTTATTGTTATCAATCTAACTCATATTATTAGCCATATTATGCTTATATGATCGATAGAACGAGAATTACTATACTCACTACTCTTAGTATTATCAATCTAACTCATATTATTAGCCATATTATGCTTATATTATCGATAGAACGACAATTACTATACTTATCACTCTTATTATTATGAATCTAACTCATATTATTAGCCATATTATGCTTACATGATCGATATAATGACAATCACTATACTTATTACTCTTATTATTATCAATCTAACTCATATTATTAACCATATTATGCTTATATGATCGATAGAACGACAATTACTATACTTATTACTCTTATTATTATAAATATAACTCATATTATTAGCCATATTATGCTTATATGATCGATAGAACGACAATTACTATACACATTACTCTTACTATTATCAATCTAACTCATATTATTAACCACATTATGCAGATATGATCGATAGAACGAGAATTACTATACTTACTACTCTTAGTATTATCAATCTAACTCATATTATTAGCCATATTATGCTTAAATGATCGATAGAACGACAATTACTGTACCTATTACTCTTATTATTATTAATTTAACACATATTATTAGCCATATTATGCTTATATGATTGACAGGACGACAATTACTATACTTATTACACTCACTGTTATCAATCTAACTCATATTATTAACCATATTATGCTTATATGATCGATAGAACGAGAATTACTATACTCATTACTCTTATTATTATCAATGTAACTCATATTATTAACCATATTATGCCGATATGATCGATAGCACGACATTTAATATCATTCTTACTCTTATTATTATGAACCTAACTCATATTATTAGCCATATTATGCTTGTATGATCGATAGAACTACAATTACTATACTCATTACTCTTATTGTTATCAACCTAACTCATATTATTACCCATATTATGCTTATATGATCGATAGAACGACATTTACTATACTTATTACACTTCCTATTATCAATCTAACTTATATTATTGGCCATATTATGCTTATATGATCGATAGAACGACAATTACTACACTTATTACTCTTATTATTATCAATCTAACTCATATTATTAGCCATATTATGCTTAAATGATCGATAGAACGAGAATTACTATACTCATTACTCTTATTATTATCAATGTAACTCATATTATTAACCATATTATGCCGATATGATCGATAGCACGACATTTAATATCATTATTACTCTTATTATTATGAACCTAACTCATATTATTAGCCATATTATGCTTGTATGATCGATAGAACTACAATTACTATACTCATTACTCTTATTGTTATCAAAATAACTCATATTATTACCCATATTATGCTTATATGATCGATAGAACGACATTTACTATACTTATTACACTTCCTATTATCAATCTAACTTATATTATTGGCCATATTATGCTTATAAGATCGATAGAACGACAATTACTACACTTATTACTCTTATTATTATCAATCTAACTCATATTATTAGCCATATTATGCTTAAATGATCGATAGAACGACAATTACTACACTTATTACTCTTATTATTATCAATCTAACTCATATTATTAGCCATATTATGCTTATATGAGCAATAGAACTACAACTACTATACTTATTACTCTTATTATTATCAATCTAACTCATATTATTAACCATATTATGCAGATATGATCGATAGAACGACAATTACTATACTTATTACTTTTATTGTTATCAATATAACTCATATTATTAGCCATATTATGCTTAAATAATCGATAGAACGATAATTACTATACTTATTACTCTTATTATTATCAGCCTAACTCATATTATTAGACGTATTATGCTTATATGATCGACAGAACGACAACTACTATATTTATTACACTCACTGTTATCAATCTAACTCATATTATTAACCATATTATGCAAATTTGATCGATAGAACGACAATCACTATACATATTAGTCTTATTATTATCAACCTAACTCATATTATTAGCCATATTATGCTTAAATGATCGATAGAACGAGAATTACTATACTCATTACTCTTATTATTATCAATGTAACTCATATTATTAGCCATATTATGCTTAAATGATCGATAGAACGACAATTACTACACTTATTACTCTTATTATTATCAATCTAACTCATATTATTAGCCATATTATGCTTATATGAGCAATAGAACTACAACTACTATACTTATTACTCTTATTATTATCAATCTAACTCATATTATTAACCATATTATGCAGATATGATCGATAGAACGACAATTACTATACTTAATACTTTTATTGTTATCAATATAACTCATATTATTAGCCATATTATGCTTAAATAATCGATAGAACGATAATTACTATACTTATTACTCTTATTATTATCAGCCTAACTCATATTATTAGACGTATTATGCTTATATGATCGACAGAACGACAACTACTATATTTATTACACTCACTGTTATCAATCTAACTCATATTATTAACCATATTATGCAAATTTGATCGATAGAACGACAATCACTATACATATTAGTCTTATTATTATCAACCTAACTCATATTATTAGCCATATTATGCTTAAATGATCGATAGAACGACAATTACTATACTTATCACTCGTATTATTATCAATCTAACTCATATTATTAACAATATTATGCTTATAATATCGATAGAACGACAATTACTATACTTATTACTGTTATTTTTATCACTCTAACTCATATTATTAGCCATATTATGCTTACATGATCGATATAATGACAATCACTATACTTATTACTCTTATTATTATCAATCTAACTCATATTATTAACCATATTATGCTTATATGATCGATAGAACGACAATTACTATACTTATTACTCTTATTATTATAAATATAACTCATATTATTAGCCATATTATGCTTATATGATCGATAGAACGACAATTACTATACACATTACTCTTACTATTATCAATCTAACTCATATTATTAACCACATTATGCAGATATGATCGATAGAACGAGAATTACTATACTTACTACTCTTAGTATTATCAATCTAACTCATATTATTAGCCATATTATGCTTAAATGATCGATAAAACGACAATTACTATACTTATTACTCGTATTATTATCAATCTAACTCATATTATTAACAATATTATGCTTATAATATCGATAGAACGACAATTACTATACTTATTACTGTTATTTTTATCAATCTAACTCATATTACTAGCCATATTATGCTTAAATGATCGATAGAACTACAATTACTATACTCATTGCTCTTATTATTATCAATCTAACTCATATTATTAGCCATATTATGCTTATATGATCGATAGAATGAGAATTACTATACTCACTACTCTTAGTATTATCACTCTAACTCATATTATTAGCCATATTATGCTTATATGATCGATAGAACGACAATTACTATACTTATTACTCTTATTGTTATCAATCTAACTCATATTTTTAGCCATATTATGCTTATATGATCGATAGAACGAGAATTACTATACTCACTACTCTTAGTATTATCAATCTAACTCATATTATTAGCCATATTATCCTTTTATGATCGATAGAACGACAATTACTATACTTATTACTCTTATTGTTATCAATCTAACTCATATTGTTAGCCATATTATGCTTATATGATCGATAGAACGAGGATTACTATACTCACTACTCTTAGTATTGTCAATCTAACTCATATTATTAGCCATATTATGCTTATATGATCGATAGAACGAGAATTACTATACTCACTACTCTTAGTATTATCAATCTAACTCATATTATTAGCCATATTATGCTTATATGATCGATAGAACGAGAATTACTATACTCACTACTCTTAGTATTATCAATCTAACTCATATTATTAACCATATTATGCAAATTTGATCGATAGAACGACAATCACTAAACTCATTACTCTTATTATTATCAATCTAACTCATATTATTAACCATATTATGCAAATTTGATCGATAGAACGACAATCACTAAACTCATTACTCTTATTATTATCAATCTAACTCATATTATTAGCCATATTATGCTTATATGATCGATAGAATGAGAATTACTATACTCACTACTCTTAGTATTATCACTCTAACTCATATTATTAGCCATATTATGCTTATATGATCGATAGAACGACAATTACTATACATATTACTCTTATTGTTATCAATCTAACTCATATTATTAGCCATATTATGCTTATATGTTCGATAGAACGAGAATTACTATACTCACTACTCTTAGAATTATCAATCTAACTCATATTATTAGCCATATTATGCTTAAGTGATCGATAGAACGACAATTACTACACTCATTACTCTTATTATTATCAATCTAACTCATATTATTAGCCATATTATGCTTATATGAGCAATAGAACTACAACTACTATACTTATTACTCTTATTATTATCAATCTAACTCACATTATTAACCATATTATGCAGATATGATCGATAGAACTACAATTACTATACTCATTACTCTTATTGTTATCAATCTAACTCATATTATTAGACATATTATGCTTATATGATCGATAGAACGACAATTACTATACTTATTACTCTTATTATTATAAATATAACTCATATTATTAGCCATATTATGCTTATATGATCGATAGAACGAGAATTACTATACTCACTACTCTTAGTATTATCAATCTAACTCATATTATTAGCCATATTATGCTTATATTATCGATAGAACGACAATTACTATACTTATCACTCTTATTATTATGAATCTAACTCATATTATTAGCCATATTATGCTTATATGATCGATAGAATGACAATCACTATACTTATTACTCTTATTATTATCAATCTAACTCATATTATTAACCATATTATGCTTATATGATCGATAGAACGACAATTACTATACTTATTACTCTTATTATTATAAATATAACTCATATTATTAGCCATATTATGCTTATATGATCGATAGAACGACAATTACTATACACATTACTCTTACTATTATCAATCTAACTCATATTATTAACCACATTATGCAGATATGATCGATAGAACGAGAATTACTATACTTACTACTCTTAGTATTATCAATCTAACTCATATTATTAGCCATATTATGCTTAAATGATCGATAGAACGACAATTACTGTACCTATTACTCTTATTATTATTAATTCAACACATATTATTAGCCATATTATGCTTATATGATTGACAGGACGACAATTACTATACTTATTACACTCACTGTTATCAATCTAACTCATATTATTAACCATATTATGCTTATATGATCGATAGAACGAGAATTACTATACTCATTACTCTTATTATTATCAATGTAACTCATATTATTAACCATATTATGCCGATATGATCGATAGCACGACATTTAATATCATTATTACTCTTATTATTATGAACCTAACTCATATTATTAGCCATATTATGCTTGTATGATCGATAGAACTACAATTACTATACTCATTACTCTTATTGTTATCAACCTAACTCATATTATTACCCATATTATGCTTATATGATCGATAGAACGACATTTACTATACTTATTACACTTCCTGTTATCAATCTAACTTATATTATTGGCCATATTATGTTTATATGATCGATA
This sequence comes from Megachile rotundata, assembly GCF_050947335.1. NCBI lineage: Eukaryota > Metazoa > Arthropoda > Insecta > Hymenoptera > Megachilidae > Megachile > Megachile rotundata. The sequence continues at coordinate 10,933 of NW_027474016.1, read as the reverse complement.
GAACGACAATTACTACACTTATTACTCTTATTATTATCAATCTAACTCATATCATTAGCCATATTATGCTTAAATGATCGATAGAACGACAATTACTACACTTATTACACTTATTATTATCAATCTAACTCATATTATTAGCCATATTATGCTTATATGAGCAATAGAACTACAACTACTATACTTATTACTCTTATTATTATCAATCTAACTCATATTATTAACCATATTATGCAGATATGATCGATAGAACGACAATTACTATACTTATTACTTTTATTGTTATCAATCTAACTCATATTATTAGCCATATTATGCTTAAATGATCGATAGAACGACAATTACTATACTTATTACTCGTATTATTATCAATCTAACTCATATTATTAACAATATTATGCTTATAATATCGATAGAACGACAATTACTATACTTATTACTGTTATTTTTATCAATCTAACTCATATTATTAGCCATATTATGCTTAAATGATCGATAGAACTACAATTACTGTACTCATTGCTCTTATTATTATCAATCTAACTCATGTTATTAGCCATATTATGCTTATATGATCGATAGAATGAGAATTACTATACTCACTACTCTTAGTATTATCACTCTAACTCATATTATTAGCCATATTATGCTTATATGATCGATAGAACGACAATTACTATACTTATTACTCTTATTGTTATCAATCTAACTCATATTTTTAGCCATATTATGCTTATATGATCGATAGAACGAGAATTACTATACTCACTACTCTTAGTATTATCAATCTAACTCATATTATTAGCCATATTATGCTTAAATGATCGATAGAACGACAATTACTATACTTATTACTCTTATTGTTATCAATCTAACACATATTGTTAGCCATATTATGCTTATGTGATCGATAGAACGAGAATTACTATACTCACTACTCTTAGTATTATCAATCTAACTCATATTATTAACCATATTATGCAAATTTGATCGATAGAACGACAATCACTAAAATCATTACTCTTATTATTATCAATCTAACTCATATTATTAACCATATTATGCAAATTTGATCGATAGAACGACAATAACTAAACTCATTACTCTTATTATTATCAATCTAACTCATATTATTAGCCATATTATGCTTATATGATCGATAGAATGAGAATTACTATACTCACTACTCTTAGTATTATCACTCTAACTCATATTATTAGCCATATTATGCTTATATGATCGATAGAATGAGAATTACTATACTCACTACTCTTAGTATTATCACTCTAACTCATATTATTAGCCATATTATGCTTATATGATCGATAGAACGACAATTACTATACATATTACTCTTATTGTTATCAATCTAACTCATATTATTAGCCATATTATGCTTATATGATCGATAGAACGAGAATTACTATACTCACTACTCTTAGTATTATCAATCTAACTCATATTATTAGCCATATTATGCTTATATGATCGATAGAACGACAATTACTATACATATTACTCTTATTGTTATCAATCTAACTCATATTATTAGCCATATTATGCTTATATGTTCGATAGAACGAGAATTACTATACTCACTACTCTTAGAATTATCAATCTAACTCATATTATTAGCCATATTATGCTTAAGTGATCGATAGAACGACAATTACTACACTCATTACTCTTATTGTTATCAATCTTACTCATATTATTAGCCATATTATGCTTATATGAGCAATAGAACTACAACTACTATACTTATTACTCTTATTATTATCAATCTAACTCATATTATTAACCATATTATGCAGATATGATCGATAGAACTACAATTACTATACTCATTACTCTTATTGTTATCAATCTAACTCATATTATTAGACATATTATGCTTATATGATCGATAGAACGACAATTACTATACTTATTACTCTTATTATTATAAATATAACTCATATTATTAGCCATATTATGCTTATATGATCGATAGAACGAGAATTACTATACTCACTACTCTTAGTATTATCAATCTAACTCATATTATTAGCCATATTATGCTTAAATGATCGATAGAACGACAATTACTATACTTATTACTCTTATTGTTATCAATCTAACTCATATTGTTAGCCATATTATGCTTATGTGATCGATAGAACGAGAATTACTATACTCACTACTCTTAGTATTATCAATCTAACTCATATTATTAACCATATTATGCAAATTTGATCGATAGAACGACAATCACTAAACTCATTACTCTTATTATTATCAATCTAACTCATATTATTAACCATATTATGCAAATTTGATCGATAGAACGACAATAACTAAACTCATTACTCTTATTATTATCAATCTAACTCATATTATTAGCCATATTATGCTTATATGATCGATAGAATGAGAATTACTATACTCACTACTCTTAGTATTATCACTCTAACTCATATTATTAGCCATATTATGCTTATATGATCGATAGAATGAGAATTACTATACTCACTACTCTTAGTATTATCACTCTAACTCATATTATTAGCCATATTATGCTTATATGATCGATAGAACGACAATTACTATACATATTACTCTTATTGTTATCAATCTAACTCATATTATTAGCCATATTATGCTTATATGATCGATAGAACGAGAATTACTATACTCACTACTCTTAGTATTATCAATCTAACTCATATTATTAGCCATATTATGCTTATATTATCGATAGAACGACAATTACTATACTTATCACTCTTATTATTATGAATCTAACTCATATTATTAGCCATATTATGCTTACATGATCGATATAATGACAATCACTATACTTATTACTCTTATTATTATCAATCTAACTCATATTATTAACCATATTATGCTTATATGATCGATAGAACGACAATTACTATACTTATTACTCTTATTATTATAAATATAACTCATATTATTAGCCATATTATGCTTATATGATCGATAGAACGACAATTACTATACACATTACTCTTACTATTATCAATCTAACTCATATTATTAACCACATTATGCAGATATGATCGATAGAACGAGAATTACTATACTTACTACTCTTAGTATTATCAATCTAACTCATATTATTAGCCATATTATGCTTAAATGATCGATAGAACGACAATTACTGTACCTATTACTCTTATTATTATTAATTTAACACATATTATTAGCCATATTATGCTTATATGATTGACAGGACGACAATTACTATACTTATTACACTCACTGTTATCAATCTAACTCATATTATTAACCATATTATGCTTATATGATCGATAGAACGAGAATTACTATACTCATTACTCTTATTATTATCAATGTAACTCATATTATTAACCATATTATGCCGATATGATCGATAGCACGACATTTAATATCATTCTTACTCTTATTATTATGAACCTAACTCATATTATTAGCCATATTATGCTTGTATGATCGATAGAACTACAATTACTATACTCATTACTCTTATTGTTATCAAAATAACTCATATTATTACCCATATTATGCTTATATGATCGATAGAACGACATTTACTATACTTATTACACTTCCTATTATCAATCTAACTTATATTATTGGCCATATTATGCTTATAAGATCGATAGAACGACAATTACTACACTTATTACTCTTATTATTATCAATCTAACTCATATTATTAGCCATATTATGCTTAAATGATCGATAGAACGACAATTACTACACTTATTACTCTTATTATTATCAATCTAACTCATATTATTAGCCATATTATGCTTATATGAGCAATAGAACTACAACTACTATACTTATTACTCTTATTATTATCAATCTAACTCATATTATTAACCATATTATGCAGATATGATCGATAGAACGACAATTACTATACTTATTACTTTTATTGTTATCAATATAACTCATATTATTAGCCATATTATGCTTAAATAATCGATAGAACGATAATTACTATACTTATTACTCTTATTATTATCAGCCTAACTCATATTATTAGACGTATTATGCTTATATGATCGACAGAACGACAACTACTATATTTATTACACTCACTGTTATCAATCTAACTCATATTATTAACCATATTATGCAAATTTGATCGATAGAACGACAATCACTATACATATTAGTCTTATTATATCAACCTAACTCATATTATTAGCCATATTATGCTTAAATGATCGATAGAACGAGAATTACTATACTCATTACTCTTATTATTATCAATGTAACTCATATTATTAGCCATATTATGCTTAAATGATCGATAGAACGACAATTACTACACTTATTACTCTTATTATTATCAATCTAACTCATATTATTAGCCATATTATGCTTATATGAGCAATAGAACTACAACTACTATACTTATTACTCTTATTATTATCAATCTAACTCATATTATTAACCATATTATGCAGATATGATCGATAGAACGACAATTACTATACTTAATACTTTTATTGTTATCAATATAACTCATATTATTAGCCATATTATGCTTAAATAATCGATAGAACGATAATTACTATACTTATTACTCTTATTATTATCAGCCTAACTCATATTATTAGACGTATTATGCTTATATGATCGACAGAACGACAACTACTATATTTATTACACTCACTGTTATCAATCTAACTCATATTATTAACCATATTATGCAAATTTGATCGATAGAACGACAATCACTATACATATTAGTCTTATTATTATCAACCTAACTCATATTATTAGCCATATTATGCTTAAATGATCGATAGAACGACAATTACTATACTTATCACTCGTATTATTATCAATCTAACTCATATTATTAACAATATTATGCTTATAATATCGATAGAACGACAATTACTATACTTATTACTGTTATTTTTATCACTCTAACTCATATTATTAGCCATATTATGCTTACATGATCGATATAATGACAATCACTATACTTATTACTCTTATTATTATCAATCTAACTCATATTATTAACCATATTATGCTTATATGATCGATAGAACGACAATTACTATACTTATTACTCTTATTATTATAAATATAACTCATATTATTAGCCATATTATGCTTATATGATCGATAGAACGACAATTACTATACACATTACTCTTACTATTATCAATCTAACTCATATTATTAACCACATTATGCAGATATGATCGATAGAACGAGAATTACTATACTTACTACTCTTAGTATTATCAATCTAACTCATATTATTAGCCATATTATGCTTAAATGATCGATAAAACGACAATTACTATACTTATTACTCGTATTATTATCAATCTAACTCATATTATTAACAATATTATGCTTATAATATCGATAGAACGACAATTACTATACTTATTACTGTTATTTTTATCAATCTAACTCATATTACTAGCCATATTATGCTTAAATGATCGATAGAACTACAATTACTATACTCATTGCTCTTATTATTATCAATCTAACTCATATTATTAGCCATATTATGCTTATATGATCGATAGAATGAGAATTACTATACTCACTACTCTTAGTATTATCACTCTAACTCATATTATTAGCCATATTATGCTTATATGATCGATAGAACGACAATTACTATACTTATTACTCTTATTGTTATCAATCTAACTCATATTTTTAGCCATATTATGCTTATATGATCGATAGAACGAGAATTACTATACTCACTACTCTTAGTATTATCAATCTAACTCATATTATTAGCCATATTATCCTTTTATGATCGATAGAACGACAATTACTATATTTATTACTCTTATTGTTATCAATCTAACTCATATTATTAGCCATATTATGCTTATATGTTCGATAGAACGAGAATTACTATACTCACTACTCTTAGAATTATCAATCTAACTCATATTATTAGCCATATTATGCTTAAGTGATCGATAGAACGACAATTACTACACTCATTACTCTTATTGTTATCAATCTAACTCATATTATTAGCCATATTATGCTTATATGAGCAATAGAACTACAACTACTATACTTATTACTCTTATTATTATCAATCTAACTCATATTATTAACCATATTATGCAGATATGATCGATAGAACTACAATTACTATACTCATTACTCTTATTGTTATCAATCTAACTCATATTATTAGACATATTATGCTTATATGATCGATAGAACGACAATTACTATACTTATTACTCTTATTATTATAAATATAACTCATATTATTAGCCATATTATGCTTATATGATCGATAGAACGAGAATTACTATACTCACTACTCTTAGTATTATCAATCTAACTCATATTATTAGCCATATTATGCTTAAATGATCGATAGAACGACAATTACTATACTTATTACTCTTATTGTTATCAATCTAACTCATATTGTTAGCCATATTATGCTTATGTGATCGATAGAACGAGAATTACTATACTCACTACTCTTAGTATTATCAATCTAACTCATATTATTAACCATATTATGCAAATTTGATCGATAGAACGACAATCACTAAACTCATTACTCTTATTATTATCAATCTAACTCATATTATTAACCATATTATGCAAATTTGATCGATAGAACGACAATAACTAAACTCATTACTCTTATTATTATCAATCTAACTCATATTATTAGCCATATTATGCTTATATGATCGATAGAATGAGAATTACTATACTCACTACTCTTAGTATTATCACTCTAACTCATATTATTAGCCATATTATGCTTATATGATCGATAGAATGAGAATTACTATACTCACTACTCTTAGTATTATCACTCTAACTCATATTATTAGCCATATTATGCTTATATGATCGATAGAACGACAATTACTATACATATTACTCTTATTGTTATCAATCTAACTCATATTATTAGCCATATTATGCTTATATGATCGATAGAACGAGAATTACTATACTCACTACTCTTAGTATTATCAATCTAACTCATATTATTAGCCATATTATGCTTATATTATCGATAGAACGACAATTACTATACTTATCACTCTTATTATTATGAATCTAACTCATATTATTAGCCATATTATGCTTACATGATCGATATAATGACAATCACTATACTTATTACTCTTATTATTATCAATCTAACTCATATTATTAACCATATTATGCTTATATGATCGATAGAACGACAATTACTATACTTATTACTCTTATTATTATAAATATAACTCATATTATTAGCCATATTATGCTTATATGATCGATAGAACGACAATTACTATACACATTACTCTTACTATTATCAATCTAACTCATATTATTAACCACATTATGCAGATATGATCGATAGAACGAGAATTACTATACTTACTACTCTTAGTATTATCAATCTAACTCATATTATTAGCCATATTATGCTTAAATGATCGATAGAACGACAATTACTGTACCTATTACTCTTATTATTATTAATTTAACACATATTATTAGCCATATTATGCTTATATGATTGACAGGACGACAATTACTATACTTATTACACTCACTGTTATCAATCTAACTCATATTATTAACCATATTATGCTTATATGATCGATAGAACGAGAATTACTATACTCATTACTCTTATTATTATCAATGTAACTCATATTATTAACCATATTATGCCGATATGATCGATAGCACGACATTTAATATCATTCTTACTCTTATTATTATGAACCTAACTCATATTATTAGCCATATTATGCTTGTATGATCGATAGAACTACAATTACTATACTCATTACTCTTATTGTTATCAACCTAACTCATATTATTACCCATATTATGCTTATATGATCGATAGAACGACATTTACTATACTTATTACACTTCCTATTATCAATCTAACTTATATTATTGGCCATATTATGCTTATATGATCGATAGAACGACAATTACTACACTTATTACTCTTATTATTATCAATCTAACTCATATTATTAGCCATATTATGCTTAAATGATCGATAGAACGAGAATTAATATACTCATTACTCTTATTATTATCAATGTAACTCATATTATTAACCATATTATGCCGATATGATCGATAGCACGACATTTAATATCATTATTACTCTTATTATTATGAACCTAACTCATATTATTAGCCATATTATGCTTGTGTGATCGATAGAACTACAATTACTATACTCATTACTCTTATTGTTATCAAAATAACTCATATTATTACCCATATTATGCTTATATGATCGATAGAACGACATTTACTATACTTATTACACTTCCTATTATCAATCTAACTTATATTATTGGCCATATTATGCTTATAAGATCGATAGAACGACGATTACTACACTTATTACTCTTATTATTATCAATCTAACTCATATTATTAGCCATATTATGCTTAAATGATCGATAGAACGACAATTACTACACTTATTACTCTTATTATTATCAATCTAACTCATATTATTAGCCATATTATGCTTATATGAGCAATAGAACTACAACTACTATACTTATTACTCTTATTATTATCAATCTAACTCATATTATTAACCATATTATGCAGATATGATCGATAGAACGACAATTACTATACTTAATACCTTTATTGTTATCAATATAACTCATATTATTAGCCATATTATGCTTAAATAATCGATAGAACGATAATTACTATACTTATTACTCTTATTATTATCAGCCTAACTCATATTATTAGACGTATTATGCTTATATGATCGACAGAACGACAACTACTATATTTATTACACTCACTGTTATCAATCTAACTCATATTATTAACCATATTATGCAAATTTGATCGATAGAACGACAATCACTATACATATTAGTCTTATTATTATCAACCTAACTCATATTATTAGCCATATTATGCTTAAATGATCGATAGAACGACAATTACTATACTTATCACTCGTATTATTATCAATCTAACTCATATTATTAACAATATTATGCTTATAATATCGATAGAACGACAATTACTATACTTATTACTGTTATTTTTATCACTCTAACTCATATTATTAGCCATATTATGCTTACATGATCGATATAATGACAATCACTATACTTATTACTCTTATTATTATCAATCTAACTCATATTATTAACCATATTATGCTTATATGATCGATAGAACGACAATTACTATACTTATTACTCTTATTATTATAAATATAACTCATATTATTAGCCATATTATGCTTATATGATCGATAGAACGACAATTACTATACACATTACTCTTACTATTATCAATCTAACTCACATTATTAACCACATTATGCAGATATGATCGATAGAACGAGAATTACTATACTTACTACTCTTAGTATTATCAATCTAACTCATATTATTAGCCATATTATGCTTAAATGATCGATAAAACGACAATTACTATACTTATTACTCGTATTATTATCAATCTAACTCATATTATTAACAATATTATGCTTATAATATCGATAGAACGACAATTACTATACTTATTACTGTTATTTTTATCAATCTAACTCATATTACTAGCCATATTATGCTTAAATGATCGATAGAACTACAATTACTATACTCATTGCTCTTATTATTATCAATCTAACTCATATTATTAGCCATATTATGCTTATATGATCGATAGAATGAGAATTACTATACTCACTACTCTTAGTATTATCACTCTAACTCATATTATTAGCCATATTATGCTTATATGATCGATAGAACGACAATTACTATACTTATTACTCTTATTGTTATCAATCTAACTCATATTTTTAGCCATATTATGCTTATATGATCGATAGAACGAGAATTACTATACTCACTACTCTTAGTATTATCAATCTAACTCATATTATTAGCCATATTATCCTTTTATGATCGATAGAACGACAATTACTATACTTATTACTCTTATTGTTATCAATCTAACTCATATTGTTAGCCATATTATGCTTATATGATCGATAGAACGAGGATTACTATACTCACTACTCTTAGTATTGTCAATCTAACTCATATTATTAGCCATATTATGCTTATATGATCGATAGAACGAGAATTACTATACTCACTACTCTTAGTATTATCAATCTAACTCATATTATTAGCCATATTATGCTTATATGATCGATAGAACGAGAATTACTATACTCACTACTCTTAGTATTATCAATCTAACTCATATTATTAACCATATTATGCAAATTTGATCGATAGAACGACAATCACTAAACTCATTACTCTTATTATTATCAATCTAACTCATATTATTAACCATATTATGCAAATTTGATCGATAGAACGACAATCACTAAACTCATTACTCTTATTATTATCAATCTAACTCATATTATTAGCCATATTATGCTTATATGATCGATAGAATGAGAATTACTATACTCACTACTCTTAGTATTATCACTCTAACTCATATTATTAGCCATATTATGCTTATATGATCGATAGAACGACAATTACTATACATATTACTCTTATTGTTATCAATCTAACTCATATTATTAGCCATATTATGCTTATATGTTCGATAGAACGAGAATTACTATACTCACTACTCTTAGAATTATCAATCTAACTCATATTATTAGCCATATTATGCTTAAGTGATCGATAGAACGACAATTACTACACTCATTACTCTTATTATTATCAATCTAACTCATATTATTAGCCATATTATGCTTATATGAGCAATAGAACTACAACTACTATACTTATTACTCTTATTATTATCAATCTAACTCACATTATTAACCATATTATGCAGATATGATCGATAGAACTACAATTACTATACTCATTACTCTTATTGTTATCAATCTAACTCATATTATTAGACA